>NW_015387180.1:326182-358084 GCF_001527695.2 Protobothrops mucrosquamatus
GCCAGACAGTGCCGGCTGGCGACCCCAAGGGGGAGGGCCTTCTCTGTGTGAGCTCCCACCCTCTGGAATGAACTGCCCCCAGAGATCAGGGTGATCCCTGATCTCCCTTCCTTCCGCCGCGCCCTTAAGACATGGTTATTCCAGCTTGCGGGACTGGCCTAGGGGAAACTTTTAGAGGGGGTTTTAATTACAATTTTAATTAGACCAAATTATTAATATTTCCCTTTTAATTAATTTTAAATTTGTAGTGTGATATTTTTGTATTTTTACCCGGTTGTTAGCCGCCCTGAGTCCGCAAGGAGAAGGGCGCGATATAAATCTAAAAAATAAATAAATAAATAAATAAAATAAATTTATATGTAAATTAGAATTTAAATTTTGAGTTCTCCAAGTTGACATTAACTGATCACTGAGGAGTGAGACAAGTGGGACTCTTCTAGATTTGACTACAGAAATAATAGATTTTAAAACTTTTTAAACATTATGAAGCTTGGCATTAGGACAAGATGATCAGTTTTTGCCTCTTAAGATGCTGGATTCAAGTTCCCATCAGTAAAAATTATAATGGTTTATGGCTGAAAAAATAGAACTGTACTTACTACTTATTTGGGAGGATAGAAGTCCTCATCCACCAACCTTCACCAAATGATTATTTTCCCCAGACTTTGTGTGATGAGTATCCATAAAGGTCAAATACTTTTATATCAAATTTGTCCAGTTTTTCCTTTAAATAAGCCATGAAGACTAATCGCTTCAAAACAAGCCATGAGATACATCAGACATGAATTGTGAGGAATGAACCAGAGGGAAACAGGGTATTGTATTAACAATGTTTGGTCCCACTGCCCATTGTGTTTACACATCATTTACACAATGAATAGTGTTCAGCTCATATTTAGAATAGGAAGGAAGATGTCGAGGCACAAGAAAGTGTGTATGGTCAATATCTCAGGGAAGAAGAACTTAGTCCATCCATCTCATGGAACCTGACAGAATAGAATAGAATAGAACCATGAGCATAAAGCCTAATCCTAAAAAAAAGTGGCAATGTCATAATAACTGCAAAACACAGCACAAAATGTGAGTCTGCAGAGCTAGATTCCTCGCAAGCAATTGGTGTTAGCTAATGCTCAATCATATCCCTGCTCATCTTGGACATTTAAAGCACATATAGCCACACTCAGCAAATTCTTATAGATGCAAGTTTCAACCTTCTGTGTTATTCCATGTTACAGGTAGTCCTCGACTTACGACCACAATTGAACCCACAATTCCTGTTGCTAAGTGAGACATTTGTTAAGTGAATTTTGCCCTATTTTATTACCTTTCTTGCCACAGTTGTTAAATGAATCACTGCAATTGTTAAGTTAGTAAAATGGTTGTTAAGTGAATCTGGTTTCCCCATTGACATTGCTTGTCAGAATGTCACAAAAGATAATCACATGACCCTAGGACACTGCAACCGTCATAAATATCTGTTAGTTGTCAAGCATCTGAATTTTGATCATGTGACCATGGAGATTTTGCAATGGTCCTAAGTGTGAAAAAGGATCATAAGGCACTTTTTTCAGTACTGTTGTAACTTTGAACAGTCACGGAATGAACTGTTGTAAATTGAGGGCTATCTGCATTTTAACTCTTGATTATTTCTAGATCAGCATTCTGCCTATTTCCTGACATAGTTCAACTTCTGCTGACTACGGCTCTCAAACTAGGCCTGATCATTCCTTGAGGTAGACTGATCACCATCCTCTTAACCTAGACTGTTTGACTACTACTTGCTTTCCACAGAAAATACAGCAGCACAATACTTAATTTGAAATTTCCCTCTGTTAAGATGCAGTGGGATACTTCTATGGGTCCTTAGACTGATGAAAAAACAGTGAGAAGTAAAACTGAAATAGTTAATTCTACTATGCACACACAAAGTTTTACCTATGATAACATTTTAACTGTAATGTCAAATTTGAAACCCATTTGTTGTTATTAGTTGCTGAAGGATATATTACAGAAAAAATACAACTGGCAAATTAATTTAGAGTTTTTTTAAGTCATCTGCATTTTTTAATGTGGGACATTATGAACAGTGACAATCCATTATGTTGATGACAATGGGAACAACAGACCTATACAGCAGCTGAAGTCCTGTGTTTCTAAGTATATTGGCAATATAAATCTTCCTAATAATAATCTTTCCAAAACTTTCTGCTCTATATTTATTGAAGCAGTATTAAGCTAAATACCACAAGATTTACAGCTTGTATGGTTCGCCAATTTCAATAAACCAGTTGCTGTTAATAACTAACATTTTAAAAATTATAGGTGAAACAAAAGATCAGTGGTAGCTACTGCAGATTATAAAGTGACAAAGTAAATCTATATAGAAGGAAATAAAATCCAAGACATTCCATTACAGATAAGAAGAACTAATGACCATCAAACTCGGATACTGTACCTAAAAAAACCCACAGAGTGTGATATGAAAAATGTATTCAAGTTAGTGAAGCAAGAAGAGTTTTAAGAAGTAATCAATAGGGTTACTTACACTCCATAGAAGAGCAATGGCAAAAATATTAATTTCAATAAGGATAACTTCAATAAAAGAAGAATAATGTCATTGCAGTTAGGAATTATAAATTCATCTGGTTACATGTGACCCTGTCTGCAGATGGATTATTGAAGAATAGTAATACGTTTAGATGATATTAGCCGTGATAACAAGTTATAATTAAATAGAGAAAGAAAAAGAGGTTTTGTATATTTCTCATTGTTGTAGTGAAGGCTTTCTATTGAAAGAATGATTCATGCAATTTGGTTAATATACTAAGACTGCAACTACCTCCAGATTGAAGCTTCATTTTTGTCTATATTGGCTCTTTACATTGGTAGATTCCCCCAATGCAAAGGACAACTGATTGTTATGATATCAGTACAATGATAAAGTCTGTATTCAGACTGAAAAACCAGGATAAAAGAAGTATGGTAATCTACTGTAAATTGGAAGAGATCCATTGCTCACTGATAAATCTAAAGCATTCCATGTAAAAAAGTTCAACTTCTGTCATTCCAGGTCAGGATAGAGAAAAGAAATCCATTTTAAATATTTAAATCACCATTATCATCACGAGAAACCATCCTTTTATAATCTAATAGCTTCTACTATTTTTGATTTCAAAACCTCTCATCCCAGCAATTATGACAATGACCATCTGTTTGGGGATAATCACAGTCATAACATCACATCTGGAAATCACAGATATAAAAAGCTTCCATAAGCTAAATATTGAGGTAATGAACTAGTGGTTTGTAAAGGAGAGAATGAGCGTTAGTAGTACTGGAAGAAAAAGAAGAAACCACTATGTTAATGACAGCATTCAGCATTTCCATGAAATATGAAAAAGAAAATGCATATCTGAGGTTAAGAAATAATAGAAGAGGAAGTAAATAAAAAGAAGTCTTGTGAAAGATATCAACAAGCATGCTGAGAAGAAAAAAAAAAGAATAAAAGAAAACTGGAGATCTTCAGAATACAGACAGAAAGAGAGCACAGAGAACAGCATATCCAATCTCTTTTTTTTCTTTTATCCAAACAATAAAGCCTTTCATTCACATTGATTCCAATGGAATTTAGAGTGTCATTACCATTCAGAATTTGGGCATTTCCTGTAATTATCTTAAATGATAAGATAACACTACAGCTTTAGGGGGTAAGTGAAATCTTAGGTGATTCAAAGGCAATAAAAGTTGTTTTGCTATAATGTTCTTAATCAGGGCTAAATCATTGGAAGCAGGATAAAGAACTGAGATTGTATGCAGCATTGAAAGTTAGTATGAAGTAGTTGTAAAGATGTTAGACTAGTGCGATTGAAATTCAGGATCAAGTCTATCCCCATCTGTGGAATCTCATAGGGGAACTTTATGGTAGCCATTTGAACCCTTACGAAACTGTTTCATTCCCACAGCACTTTAAATCTAACCTTTATATTTTCATTTTGTCCTCGGTATCCATAGATGAAGGTATGTCCAGCATATCTTGCAAATAGGATGCTCACAAGCATTAGCCAGCCCAAATGAACCACTGGCTGAGCAAAGAACATTACCTAATTAGCAGTCACTTTCTCTGTTTCCAATTATTGCATTCACTTTCAGGTATTAGTGTTATTTAAAGTAAAAAGTAGCCCTTCTTTCTTCCACCATAAGAAGCAGAATGTCTATGGAGATTCTCACTCATCCAGATCATGGTTGTCCCAAAGGTGTTTTTTCAAGAGGCAACTGAACTTTCTTGTTTTTCTTTGAAAACATTTTACTTCTCATCCAAAAACCTTTTACAGAGCTGAAGAACAAGAAAGTCCAGTTGCCTCTTGAAAAAGCACCTTTGGGACAAGAAGCAGAACAGTTTCTAGACATCATCAGCTCACTAACACCTATACAACACTCAGACATTCTTCCCATCGGCCGGTACGCTCCCACAGAGTGGGTCTCCTCAGGGTGCCGTCAGCCAGACAGTGCCGGCTGGCGACCCCCAGGGGGAGGGCCTTCTCGGTGGGAGCCCCCACCCTCTGGAACGAACTACCCCCAGAGATCCGGGTGATCCCGGATCTCCCCTCCTTCCGCCGCGCCCTAAAGACATGGNCGGGATTGGCCTAGGGAATTTTAGTGGGGTTTTTAAGGGAAATTTTAATTATTAGGCCATTGCAAATATTTCCTTTTAATCTGGTTTTAAATTGGTATTTATTGTAATATTGGTTTTATAAGGCTGTCAGCCGCCCTGAGTCCGGTAAGGAGAAGGGCGGGATACAAATCAAATAAATAAATAAATAAATAAATAAACACTTTTGTCCATGAATTTTCTGGATTGTTTGCAAGTGTATTCTTCTTAATAGATTGTTATAGAATCAGATGTAACATAAGGTAGGATTTAAACTAGAACCAAATGAAGAGAGGCCTCATATACTTTGCTTTCATAGAACTAATATTAATAAGTGACCAAATATTTTATCTTGGGAGTTTTTAAGAACTATAGCAAACCATTTTAAGCATACTGAAGTCAAGGAGAAGGTTAGAAGTGAACACATGTGATTGAATATCTTAGACTCCAAGGCCAGTGGAGAAAATACCATTAAAACAATACAATGTCTGGGCAATTCCAGTCATTAGATACACAGCTGGAATAGTGGATTGGAACTCAAGTAATAATAATAATAATAATAATAATAATAATAATAATAATAATAATAATAATAATAATAATAATAATAATAATAATAATAATAATAATAATAATAATAAAGTTGGAAGGGACCAGGAAAATAATGACAATGAATCATGACTTTCATGTATGCAGTGATCTTGAAGGATTCCATTTACCAAGGAAAATAGGTGAGTATGGAATATTGCAAGTATACCAGATAGTTGCAGAATATCTGAAGGACAATGAAGAAGATGCACTGAAGCTAGCACACTATGAAGGCTTACAGATTACCATGAAAGCTGACTGGGTAGTCTCGGCCAACAACAACATTGTGGGAAAATATGAGGAGGAAACATAATTATATATGTTATTGCCTTTAGTTATTTATAGAAATAAAAAAGATGGGATAAAAATAAATAAGAATTAGAAAAGAGACCTGGCAAGGCAAGGTATTACATAGCCAGTATATACAAAAACAAAAATAACAAAGCAGATAAGAACAATAATGGCTAATAGCATGAGAGTTGAAGAAAGAGACAGAAGAGCTAATGGATGCACAAGAACAAACCTTAAGAACAAAAATATATAAAGACAGCAACAGACAGCAAATGTTGACTCTGCAAAGAAGCTGAAGAGACAGTGGACACTTAGTTAGCTGCCAAGAAGATCGCACAGATTCGTTACAAACGAAGTAGGAACAAGGGTGCATTGGAAGGTCTGCAAAAACTACTATTTTTCTGCAAGCAAGAACTTGCAGGACCACAAAGTAGACAGACTCTATAGAAAATGAAGAAGCTAAAGTGTTCTGTGATTTTAGAATTCAAAACAGATAAGAACCTGCCACATAACACCCTAGATTTCACAAATGTCGAGCAGAAAGGCAAAAATGTCTGGATAGTGGACATGGCAGGACCTGGAGATAGAAGAATGGAAGAGAAAAATTTGGAGAAAAATCACAAAATACAAAGGCTTACAAATAGAAAGAGATTGACTATGGCATAGATTGACAATGACAAAAGAAAGCAAAGATAGGACCAGTAGTAATAGGTACCTTGGGTTCAATCCCCAAACACCATGTAAATACCACTTTTTTTTTCTTTTTGCAACCCTATAATCTCTTGATTCAGGGTACAGTAGGGGTGACTAAATGGAGCTGAACATTTACTGGCTGGATGCCCTTCCTGACACCTATACATGGAATTCGTAGTAGATATTTTCTCTTTATGCTCTGAGAGAGAAACTTCTGTTGCTACCTAGGATTGAACTCTCAACCTTCTGAGCAGGAGGCAAGCATCTTCACCTTTAGGCCATGTCCTGCTCGCCACCTAAATAGCATCAGCACTGAGAAAATCACTATCAGTCAAGTCTAAAGGCAGTTTTACTTGGAATCGCTTACCTCCTGACATGATACCTTTAATATGAATAAACCACAATATCTGCCTTTCCCAGGGCCTTGGAAAGAACTTGATGGGTGGACTAAATGCCATAACCAATATAAACATTTGGATTAATGTGTAAGAAACTATGAAAAATAACAGCAACAATATTTCACAGCAACAGGACCTTAAGGTAATGAGATGGGAAACATCTGCTTTTCCAGAGGATGCTAGGACTTGGGGATTTTACATATCATGCAATAGATAGAAATGGGTACAACAACAGAGAACATCAGTTTAATAGGGCTCACCATTTTAACCTAATCTATTTTATATAGTAGATGAGGAAAAGCTGGATGAATAGGTATTATACTGTATATTACCTGCTACTTTGAATTTATGGAAGGGAGGCAAGATATAAACCCAAATAATGCAATAATAATTCTACAATTACATATCATTAATAGTACTATTGCTATTCCATGTTAAAGCCTAAAAACTGAAAGTTAGTACAACCTCTTATCCCAACATTTCTGTGAAAACTGGGGAGGAAAGGACAAATTGGCTGGGTGGAGAGTAGAAAGGAGTGCTATGTAAATGCTTTCCCTGCTATTGCTTTATTATTCATCTTATATTTTACTGATGTTCCTGTATAATATTTACTTCAACAATGCCCTTTACATATGTTAATGCAAGAGTTTTTTCTCCCTCCCAGGTTCTGCTCTTTTATTGATTCTTGTGGAGAAGAGCAGTAGGACTATTAGCCTGTAATTTTCCCTTGAAAACCTTCTTAATTATCCAATATGGTTAGAACATTCATATTTGCATTTTTACAGAGAGGAACAAATATAAAGGGTAAAGAATGAGAATCAATGTCTAAGGAGGAACTTCCCAGTACTATCAGTTATTGACTGATGAAGAAGCTGCTATTTCCCCCCCTTTTCTAGCAATCTTCAAACAGAAGCTGTATGGCCATCTGTCAGAGATGGTCTAAAGCAGTGTGCTTTAAGCTTGGCAACTTTTAAAATGTGGGAATGGACTTCAGTTCCCCAAATTCCCCAGCCAGCATGTTCTAGAGCAGTGGTTCTCAACCTGTGGGTCAGGACCCCATTTGGGGTCGATCGACCATTTCACGGGGGTCGCCAAGCAAGGCTGTCCGCCATTTTTTTTGTCTGCCATTTTTTTTGTCCGCCATTTTTTCCCCCTTTTCCGGCAGGTGCCTTACCTCCCTTGGGCTGGGCCAGCTGGTGGTCGACCTGCTCTGTCTCTGCCGCTTGCCAGCTACGCCTTGGCCGGTGCAGGGGGCAGAACCACGCATGCGTGGCGCTCCCGGGCAGGGAAAGTCCTCGACTTACGACCGGTTGGGTTGTCCTCGACTTACGACCGGTTTAGTCCTCGACTTACGACCGGTTTAGTCCTCGACTCACGACCGGTTGGGGTCGCGGCATTAAAAAGGTTGAGAACCACTGTTCTAGAGGATTCTGCATTGAGCAGACAGTTGGACTAGATGACCTCTAAGGTCATTCCAACCTAATAAAGAGTAACATTGGCTATTTTTATCCCTGTATAAATAAAAGCTAATTATAAGGGTAAGGGGAAATATTTAATAGGGTAACATTCTGCATCACTTCATGAAGAAATAAATATATGGGGAGGGGGAGAAATTTTATCTTCTTGCCTTGTCTTAAGATCCTATACAATATTCATGTATCTTGATGAATGCTTGGGGAATGCGGTTGTTTTTTGTCTGGTTGTACCAACTTTATGGGTGATTAAGTTGTGCACCTGTAACAGGTACTAAGCTGAAATGACTTATCAATAACATTGATGGTTCAGATTCTCTGTAATCAGGGACAGGCCATATTTAGAAAGTTTCTTTGGACTTCTCTTTATCCTTCTAGTTGTTCTCACCTTCCTTTATTTTTGTACCTTGAATTCAATAAGCTAGTAATCAGGAATGGGGAAAAATACAAAATGTTGAATAGATTACTCTTTGGGTTATAGATCTGGATTATAGTGAGCTGTGATGACGCAGTGGTTAGAATTCAGTATTGGAGGTTAATTCTGCCAACTGCCCGCAGTTCAATCTTGATCGGCTCAAGATTGACTTAGCTTTCCATTATTTCAGGATTGGTAAAATGAGGATCCTGATTGTTGGGGGCAATATGCTGACTCCGTAAACTGCTTAGAGAGTGCTTTAAAGCACTTTGAAGTAGTATATAAGTGCTATTGCTATAGATTTTATTTTCCTGACTTGAACTGAAAATATCTTAGCATTTTAAATGCTAAAATTTAATTTTGATCAATCTCCTAGACTCTTGTCCTTACATCTGTAAAGACCCTGATAGCAAACTGTTACATACACCCACATTTTCCAAACATTCTTAATATTGATGACCAACATAAAGGTTGAACTTTTTTTTTAAAGTATCTATTTGTATTTTGAGTATCATTTCTAAACAAATATATAAAAGGTACTCCAAATGCCTTTTCACCTTTTTCATGTTTTGATGCAGAGGAGGATAAGAATCAAAATATGTTTGAAACAGTTTTTAAGGAAAAACGTTTTAGGAATATGCATTTTGAAATACAATATGTATTTAAATATTTAAACATTCACTGACTTTATAAAATACTTTGCTAGATGATTCATTGTTTATTTATTTATAATACTTTTTATGCAAAGTATTTTCAAAACTGCCAAACAGGCAATTAATCCAGTGTGTTCATTATGCTCTTTTTAGTTATTTGATGGTTTTAAATATGATGCAATCATTTTCTTTTATTGTGTGGCTCTCTTCCCTGGATGCCTTTGAAATAAAAGGTAGTTTAACTAAATAACTCAGGCCTGTACAAGTCATCTGCTATGCCAAGTACTCACCAAAGTCCTTCTGCTGCTTGCCAGCTCATAAAAACCAGCATGCATGTAGGGATTGTGATGAGGATGGTCATCTAGCATTTTGTATATTTACAATTTATACTCTGTGGATTGTATTTGGCTTAGTGGATCATGCTTAATTTAAAATGCTTTCATCAACTGAAGAAAAAAGAAAAACCCTTTGGAACATACCTTCTAGAAAAATAATGGTAATGGGATTCAATAATATCCTTAAAATAATATCAAGTATTTCATTTGCCCTACTATCTACCCCATCTTTGCATAATCCTTGATCTTGTTGCATATATACCCTGATTTGTATAATCATTGTATGTATACAATTGATTAATGGAGACTTAATGAAAGTCATTCAGTGCTATACACTGTAACTGAAATATTTATGATTTCTTACAAGCTTTGGCTCAATAAAGTGCCATTATTCACTCCATTCTTTGTGACAGGACCATGTTCTATGTTTCAAATGATTTAAAATATACTATTTTCAGTCAAAAAATTAAATATATAACTTATTAATTCATGAAACTAATTCATGAATTAGTATCATGATTTAATAGGAATGTGCAGAATGTGTCTTTTTTGTTTGCTTAGCTCTGTTTTTACCTCCATTCTTTCAATGGTTTTGATAGGTTGGAATAGGATCTCTACATATCTGTGAAATGAAAAGAAAACTATGTAGGCTAGTTATGTTCTACCTATCTCCTTATATCAATAATATATATTTATCTCTCTGCAATGGGTCTGGTGAATTTAACACATTATATGCTCACAAAAACCTCATTATGATGCTCCTACTATGTGCTCCTACAAACTACTAATCAAAAAGATATATCTAATAGTTTTGCTTGTGGCAAGGAACACATAATTATTTCACTCTAAAAGTAGTTTTGTAAGTAATGTTGATTAGAGTTTTAACCAATGTAGAAGCAAATTAAGAACATGGTATTAAAAAGACCAATTGCCTCATTAAAATCTGTTTTGCCAAGACTGCATGCCCCACAAGTGAAAACAGGAGCAACAATTAGCATTAAAAAGCAACAATGAGTCCTGATACTGTTAATTCACGTGTCCGTGGATAATTTGTAGGATTTGTGTTACTCATTATTAAATTGCTTAAAGATGTGTTCAATACAGCATTGTGGAAAGCAATAGGTAGGTTATGAAAACAATGTCATGAGCTTGCTATCATCTATTCTTATTAAGATTCTTCTGAGAAGGAAGTTCCTTAATCAATGTTATATTGTTTTCAGCTTCAGTATGAATATCTGTTTATCAGGCTATACATCTTCAAAACAGTAACATAGTAGAAATGCTTTAATAAGGCCGCTGAGAAATCTGTTTATTATATTGCTCCATATCCCAGAAATTATGAATGGCAACAATACCACGAAAATTTATTAACCTGTCAAAGAGGAGGAGAGGGGAAGGGGAAGGGGAAGAAGAAGAAGAAGAAGAAGAAGAAGAAGAAGAAGAAGAAGAAGAAGAAGAAGAAGAAGAAGAAGAAGAAGAAGAAGAAGAAGAAGAAGAAGAACAACAACAACAACAACAACAACAACAACAACAACAACAACAACTTAAACGGACAATCTTTTCCATCATCAACAGTTTTAAAACAGTACTTCAAATAATGCCCTTAACAATCTGGTATGCATAATATCTAAGGGCATTAAATGACTGTTTGCATTTAACAGGAAGCCATATATGATCTGGCAATAGATTTATGGGCACTGATGAAAAATCTCTAATATGGACTTTAGGCTAGTGTTAGACTTATCAGTAATAGATTTAATTTATTAATACCAGACTCTTGAGGATTGAAATACTATGATAAGATATTTTAAATCTGTTATCCACTCTATTAGATTATTGTTTACTTGTCTGTGGATCTAAATCACTTTGAGAAACCATAATTTTGTTTTTGGAATAATTTATTGTAAATATTTCTTCCCTACCATTATCCTCTGGAGCCCACAGACTTGTTCTAAGACCAACTCAGATTAAAGAAAGATTGGCTAAATCACCCCCATAGAGAAACATGGCTAGCTGTCTATGATTAAGTTAGGTGGGTGGAATTATGCCATGGTTAAGATTGGGACTATTGAATTTACATAAATATTGAAAAGTACTTCAAAATACTCTATTTCACTCCTTCTGGGTTAATATGTTTGCAGAGATGTGGTGGTTACTATCTTGTGTGGCTTTGTGATGGTGGTGTTTTTTTTTTCAATCATCATAATTAGGCAAAGTACATATAATGAATCTATAGAGAAATGAACTATTTTATAGCAGACATTTCCTATAGGGATGGGTTCAAAGGCTGATTATATATCTATGAGGGAACTTATTATGGGTGAGAATAAGTGTGTTTGTATTTCTTTACTACAAACTGTAGGATATACATTGATCTATGGTTGACCTACCTTTCCTGAAGCCTACTTGTTTGTCAACTAGAAATTATTCCTGTTCTGAGCAAAAGTTTATAAAACAGAAAGTTCCTATATAGTGTGGTGGAAATAACTTAGGTGGCTACCTGGATAGCTGGATGAATTTTTTTTTTTAAAGAGAGAACAATACTAGAATGGTTTCAATCTTTAGGCATTTGGAATATGTCATTAATATGTGAGAATAAGGAAGCCAAAGAGGAAGTCTGCAATCAAAATAGACTTTTATCAGTTCATCAAATACCATATCACAACTGATTTTTAACTGAATTTTATTTGTGGCCAGAGAAGAATACAATTTAGCAATATTGAAACAAAATGCTAATGGGCGAGATCTTATATAGTCTTTAGTAGAATGACTGAGCTTGATTTGTGTTAGTTAGAAGAATCCATCAAATCAGATTGCTGTTTGTGTTTCCACATCCTGCTCCTGCTGTGCCATTCAGTAGAATTAGCATGATTACAGGGAGATCACATGCCATCAACTGATAAAATAGGTAATATTGTGTCTTTCAAGACCATCTGATGGAAGAAGGCAGTTTGTGGGTATTTATGGATAAGCTGTCCATTTGAGCTATATCCCAGAATACCTGATACCAATGTAAGATAAATTTAAGTGGATGGAGGACAGTTTCTTTGGTGCCTGAGCCTTTCTTTATTGCTTTTCTTGGTAATAGGTAAGAATTTGTTCAAGTGGACTTAATAATAATAATAAAGTTGTAAGGGATCTTGGAGGTCATCTAGTCCAACCCCCTGCTCAGGTAGGAAACCCTAAACCATTTCAGACAAGACTTGTACTAGAACAGCATGGAGCGTTGCTCTCTCTTGGATTTGTGCAAATCTATCAATCTTGCAAAGTTTCTATGTCTATTCCTCTTTACTTATCATGCTGTAAGAGTTAATCAGTTCAAAAGAATGAAATGATCTTTCCCTTGTGTTGGAAATTAAGTAGAAGAAATTTCTGTCCTAGATAAGCACAATATTATGGAGTAACTGAGCCAATTTGATATTGTTTAATAAATGTCTAATGTTTTGAGCAGTGAACACCCAAATGGGAATAATTCTAAAAATCTTTTAAAAGTTCATTTTAAAAAGCATCAGCAGTATTGTTGTATTGTTGAAGAATATCTGAATATTTTTTCTGTTAATTATAGTCAAATGCCAATTAAGAAGAATGAGATTGATGGTATTGGGCTGGCAAGAAAAATAATCTTTACAAATCCATATTCTTACATTAATACTGTTCTTATGAACTGTTCATATTGATATGAAGACAGAATCTTTTTCATTGTATTATCTGGACTTAAATGAAGTACAAGATTTACTGTTTCCAGCCTTCTTATCAACAAATAGGATATCCAGCATAGAGACTCTTTGGAAGTGGTGTGCATTGTGTATCTCCAAAATGTATCTGTATGGACAAATATTTTCATCAAATCTATTTTTTTAAAGAATTGTAATTTTCCAGATTAGGCTTTTACAGTTTGAGGAATTAAAAGACAGTATTTAGCAAATAATAATAATAATAATAATAATAATAATAATAATAATAATAATAATAATAATAATAATAATGATGATGGGAGTTTTATAGCTAGAGTGTTCTTTAAATTGTTGGCTGGAACATCATTAGAGGCACAGATAAAGATACTACCTTCAAAATGGTCAGTGGACTTACCAGAAGCAGTATTTCCCTGCAAGTCATCTCTCCATAGGAGATTGTCATGTTCATTAAGGACAGGAGAATTTGGTGTTTCATTTGATGGCCGAGAGAACCCTTAAGATCTGTTCACAGAATTCCAGGAGATTAAGTCCTCAGTAGGAACCTCAGAGCTGAGGACCTCATTAATCTTCAGTTGTTTTGCTGCCTTCGGTGGTTTCAAAGTTCCAAGGTTCTATCTCCTTATGGCTCCAGGATCTTTTAAATTGCAGGCTGGGAGTTTAAATACATAAAAGGAGAAAATATTAAGGTAAAAGAAAGTATAATGAGATAAAGTTTCAAAAAGATAAAACAATAGCAGACCAGATAAATTGAAAATCTGTATGGGTAAGCTAGAAGAACTGCTAATCTAGAGCTATCTTGGGTGGGATGGAGGTCAACTTTACTATTAAATTATAGCTTAAAGACATTATTTAGTAGGGCTTTGGAGTTCATTAGGAAATATTTTTTTAATATAAACTTATATAATTTACCCCAACACTTTTCTTCCCTAAAACAGCTAAGAGCAATTTCCTTTGCCTCTCCTCCCGCTATTTGTGGATTAAAAAAAAATCAGACCATGTGGAAATCTGTTTTTCAGTTTCAGAATCCATTAAAATGTATTCTTTTTAATTTTGAAGCAAGATTTTGAGATTTCTTTTTTGGGTAGTAACTTTTGTGCTTTTATTTCATTGCTGGTGTGCACTGGAACTAGCGAAGTTGAAATGCTTTATGTTGTTCTACAAAGCTAAACATTAGAATAGTCTTTTCAGATACTACTTTATGATTAAATGCACAATTTTTAATAATCTATTTCACTATGTAATTTTAGCAATATGGTATTTTTAAATATTTAAACGTTTTAATTTTTAATTAGAGCCAGTTTGGTCTAGCATTGGGCTAGAAACCAGGAAAATGTGAGTTCTATTCCTATTTTAGGCATGAAATCTGGCTGGTGACTTTTGGCCAGTCTTTCTGTGTCAACCTATGATGTTAGGCTCAGGTGATAAGAGGTTGGTCAAGTCCTGTTGTAATCAATGGATTAACAATCAATTGATCTAAAGGGGGGAAAAAAAGACCTGCACTTTTAGGAAAATACTAGGAAGAAAAAAATCACACAGTAATTTAAATGGCTAAGTGCTATATATTGCAGAAAATCATATCAATAATAAATATTTTGAATAAATTAATATATCTTAATATATTTTGGGGAATTCATAAAATTAAAGCAGAATCCACCACCTAGAGAATTTCAGTGCACATCATAAGGATAAATAAATCTTTTTTACAATAGCATTTGCTTCCTTCCATTACCATGGATTTCTGAGTATGTATTTAAATACATAATAGATTGTGGAAACTCAGCCCCCCCCCCCAGAAAAGGAAATATTAAAAGGGCAGAATATTATATTTCCTCAAAGGATCTTAAAGAGGCAGAAAAGCATGCCCAGTTTTTCTTAATAGCCCCAAGTCTCCCTCCCCCAAGCAGAAACCAGCTCTGTAGAAATGCAGATGTAATAATCCATTCAGGAAGGTTGAAGCTCTCCAGCTAGAAGCTTAGGAAGACAAAGGCACCTAAAATCTACATACTCCACCCAAACTCTAAGACAGGACATAATAGGATTAACCCACAGATGCCAAAGGGACACACTCAGATGCAGGTCAAAGTATATGACACAGGAAATACAAAGCCTCAAACAGGAACAGGAAACAACTCCAAACAAAAGCCCAAGAAGGTATAAAAACCCACTCCTTTCTACATGTGCTCACTCTTTTTCTTCCAGAACCATCTTTCTGTCTGGCTCTCCTCTTCAATAAACCTTCTTTCTAAAGCAGTCGCCATGTTGTTTATTCCCGACTTGGACTGGACCCTGATGAATACTTTTCCTTCAACAAAATATTTCTTCTCAAAATGTGAATTACATAGAATAATTCCAGCCTTTTAAGGAAGGAAGCTGGTGAGGTAGGAAGTAAGTCTTCTCATGCTAGTGTGATACCCTGTCAGTTGGGATTGAGAATATTCTGGGCCCTCAAGAGACTGCCAGGAAGCTGTGCCTCATCAAAGGCATGAGGAAGAAGCCAAGAATTTAGACTAGAACTCAGAGTCTCCCAATTTCTGGCCTGGTGCCTTAACCACTAGACCAAACTGGTTGTCCCCAATGATTATGACTAGATTGAAGCCATTCCCCCCGCTTTTTTTGTTGTCATCTGTTTTGTCATTTTTGCCATCTTTATTCTTTTGTTGTGGTTTCTTTGTTTAAAATGTTTTTAACAATTTATAAATTGCCCAGAATCACTGGGTCTGGAAGCATATTGTTATTGTTGTTTGTGTTATTTGGCTGGGAGTTCACCAGAAACTCCTATAGCTCTAAACTCAGTGATTCAAAAATAAGAATAAAATAGAAAAAGGCAAAAGTTAACTATATCCAAATTGCTGCCAAAAAACCCCTCTACGTGTAGTCAAGTGTTGTTGTTCTTCGGTATGACTTTATGTTGTATAAGATAAGAAGAGGAAATCTACCCGCAAATGTGATAATAGACTGGAAATGTGTTTCTTTTAGCAAATTGTGTTCTTCAAGAGGTTGTTCTGTGATAGATTTCAGTCAAAGCATGCCAGCATGTTAGTGCTTTAAACGGCATAATCTGCTGATTGAATTCATGCTCTGCATACAGCTGATCTGGAATCTTGAAACTGCATTCCTTTGTAATCTATTCCACATGAAATGGTTGCCAATCCTTTTAAATTCAAGTCTAGGAGGGAAAAGTTTTTTTTCTTCTTTTTTAAAATATAATACTTTCCAGTTTTACAGAGAACATTTAAAACTGCTGGTTGCCTTTTCTTGAAACAGAAGGGAAAGAGAGCTTCAATGAAGGACAAATGCAGTTGAATATAAGGAGTCCATGAGTTATGATGGCAATTGAGACTGGAATTTCCATTGCGAAGCAATATGATCATAAAGCACAATGTCACATGATAGCTTACTAATTACAATCTCACCAGTCCCCATTGACATTCTTAAGTGAGAATCATGGGTTGTTAAGCTAGCACCTCCTTGCAATTTCTTGCCAGCTTCCAACAAAAATCAGTGGAGAATTCAGTAGGAAGTTGCAGGTCCCAAGAAGCTTGCAAATAGATAATGACTGCTGCCCAGAGTGAAGGTGAGTGAGAGTGAGTGAGGGTGAGTGGGTGGCTAGGGAGATGCAGGAAGAACATGACAAGGTTTGGGCAAAAGGCACAAATGATGGGGAGATGTGGTGTGAGTATGGTGGGCTTGGAATCGTTGTTGCCAGGTGAGAGAGGGTATGTGACAGTGTGCAAGTGGTAAGGGAGGGTGTATGAGTAGCTGGGAAGGTTTGGCTCTAGCACAGTGAGACTCAGAAAGGGTGCTTGTGGGTGCACTGATGGTGGCTGAGGCACAATATGAGTGAGACAGGCTTAAAGTGGGAGGAAAGTACAAGTGGTTGGGATGACATAACATGGCTCAGCGAGGCTCAGTAAGAGTGCATGAGGGTGAACAACTTGTCTAAGAGAGTACACAGTGGCCAGAAGTGATAGGGAGGATAACATAAGTGCAGGAGGCTTTGGGAGGGTGACTGGTGAGGTGACTGGTGAGGGTGCCTCGCAAGTGCCGAGAGACTAGACAGGGGGAGGCTGTGTAGGTCAGGGAAACTGACTCAAACAACCTGAAATCTTCCTCACTGTCTTCCCCATTGACTTTGCTTGGGGGAAGTAAGCAGAAAAGATGACAAATTGTGATTATATGACTGCAGGATACTGCAACCATCATAAGTGTGAGCTGGTTAGTATGTTCCTAGATCACTATAATGTGACCACAGAAGTGCTGGGATGGTTGGAGCTTTGAGGATCTGTCATAACCATACCTGCTCAGTGCCATTGTAACTTCAAACAGTTGCTGAATGAGTGGTTGTTAATTGAGAATTACCTGTAGAATCAGGTTCAAATTCATAGAGCTATCACATAATATTTTACAAGTATCTGCCAATTCCAAAATATTATCTGTTTGGATCTTCCAGTCTTCCTTTGGTCCAATGTGCAGTGGTGAGGCAGTAAGGTTGCAATAAAAGTGCATTGTCTGAGGAAGATCTCTGGATGTTGAGCAGTGGGTGTTGCATTGGGTTACTGCTGCCAGGATGGTAATCAGCTGTTTGGCAGTTGGCAGAGATAGAGCAGGACAGGCTGGCAGTGTTGTGGTTGATTTATTGTATGTTCTCATTTTTTTATTATGTTGAATATTTACCCCTATTAGATTTAAATACAAATTGTATCCAAGAATTTTAGTTCTAGTAGATTATTTTATTCTGTTCATTTGCACTGTTTCCTTCCTTCCTTCCTTCCTTCCTTCCTTCCTTCCTTTCCCATGACTGACCAAACTTATTAAAATAAATTCATATAGGTTAATGTACTCTGCTGTATTTCATATTTGAAAAGGGATGCTAATATTGATATTTACATCAAATTCCATATCGTATTGGTAGACAAAAGATGTGCCTTCTTTTCTATTTTTCTATTCTATTTTTGTTTTTAACAATCTCAGTTGTACTATTTAAGCAGAATATATCTATATCTATATCTATATCTATATCTATCTATATCATCTATATCTATATCTATATCTATATCTAATCTCTCTCTCTCTCTCTCTCTCTCTCTCTCTCTCTCTCTCTCTCTCTCTCTCTCTCTCTCTCTCTCTCTCTCTGCCAAAAACACATTGGGAGTATTTTCTGACAGTGTGAATGTTTTGTTTTTATTTGCAATGTATGTTTACCTTAACTGCCTTCAGGCATTGCTTTTCTATTGTGTGAAGAACTGAGGGAGTTGTTTAGTCCTGCCCAATACATCATTCCTCTTTGTCATCCCTCCATAAGTGAGAACAAATTTCTGAAGCCAAAGGTTCCTTGGGAATTTGAATCTGCTTACATTCATTCCCATAAGTTCCCAGTAAGGTTTGACAGGCTTTGAACTTAGTTACCTTCTTAAACTTGAATATGTTAGCTATGCATAATTTGTATCCTTCTCTAAGTGAAGAAAGTAATTTTCCTGATTGTCCAGATGCGAGCTTCTGCAAAACCTGGGTTCAGTTCAGCCTGAATGTTAAGACTTCAGAAGCACATTGAAAACCAAATGCTGCTTTCTTTTCCTGAACACAATGACCGTACTTCATATCACTTACGCACATGTGCTCCGATGAATCATGAGATTGTCACTCCTAATAGGCTTCTTGGGGAAGAAGTTTGGCAGGCATCTTCATAAAAGCATGCATGTTTTGACTTATATCTTCCTGGATTTTCAAAATATTATTAACATCTTCTACCCTGCCTCCTGCCTGTGAAATAATGTCATTTGTGCAAATACATTTAGTATTTAGTGCTCACATCATATTTCAAATCCTGAAAGTATCTGTCTTTTAAAAGAAACAGGCCAAAAAAATGGAAGTTATTACCACTGCCGCTTTGGAAAGAATTCAGCCCCCACCCTCTTTATTGTTTCTTTGGCTAAAGCATTCCCATCCATCTTAAGTTAAAAGCTCTTAAACAGAGTTCCCCCCCTTAACCATTGCCATATGTTTAAGACCTCCTATATTAGTGTCACTATCAAATGTTTAAGATTGCATGATAAAAATAAAATTAATTGCTAAGTCTTTCCGACTTAGCTTCATTCATTCCTGTTTCATTCAGTCATCTGTGAATTTCAAATCCTAATGCTGCTTTCTCCAGCTTTGACCAGTATTCACAGGAATAATTCACAAGGACCATCTGCTTGCTATAAAGTCATTGCATTCTTGGTTTCATAAGTTTGTAATTTCCATTTTAAGATTAATGTCTATAATCTTTTTTTTTTTTGATGTGACAATATCTCCACACCAATATTTTACCTGAGCCTTGAAATTACAAAAGACTAGTTGATCCTTTGACCACATCATTTTACTAAGACTTTAACAGATCTATCTCTGTTTCTCATGGGAACAGAAAGTGATTACACAGTGAAAGCGGGAATTATGTGGAGTTGTTAAGTAGCCACTTTTTTCACCTGTAAAATTGTTAACAGTGAATTGAAACAGAGACATCAGCAAGTTTCTGGGCTATGTCATCTCTGAAATGACATGAATTTCTTCAGTTCCATTTCTGCATTATTCTGTATGTACTTTTACATTATATATACAACTAGTTGATTATGTGCCGTCAAGTCTTTGACAATTCTTAGCAAGCACAAAATTTTCTTCATAACCTGTTTTTTCAGGTCTTGTAAAGGTGTACTCATCACTGCTATACCTATTTAACTTGCTGCTGGTCCTTCCCTTCTTTTTCGTTTCACTTTCCCTAGCATTAGACCTTTCTCCAAAGAGTTAGATCTTCACATTTAGGAAAGAAGGATAATTTTCAACTAGTCATTTGTGTCTCGAGTGAGAATTCTGAGTTTATTTGTTCAACGAGCCATCATTTTGTTTTGGCTGTCTGCAATATTCTCACCAAAGTTCAAAAGTATCTATAATCCTTAGTGTCCATTGCTTCCTCCGTGGTGAGATCAGTGCACCATTGGGAGACGAAAGAACAGCTTAGGGATAGATCTTCATGGAGAAATCCATCTATGTGTTCAGTAGGACTTAATGGCACATAATCAATAAATATACATATATTCACACACAGCTTCAAATATTTTATATAGAAAAGTTATACTGCCAATCAAAATCTTATCTTGTGAATTAGAGAGAAGCACTGCAAAGCTCTTAAATGCATCATGTAAAGTTTTGCATATACATGAATTTCCTCCATAATTTAAACTATCATGAATTTAGGGTTAGGGTTACACTTAAATGAGAATATGTATAACTGAGTATAGCAATCTTATTTCCCAATACTACTGAGCTAAGTATATGTTTTTCTGAGTAGCGCTCACTATTATTCACTTACTATGATAGTCCAGCATATTTTCACATTCTTATGATAGTCCAGCATATTTTCACATTCTTGCTCTTTCCATGCAATCTGGGATTAACAATGGATCAAGGAGGCTCATGTTTATTCAGATAGGGGAGGGGGAAAATTTAACAGCCAAACATCTAGGCAGTCCTCATTCTGCTGTGTGGATTTTGTCTCTAAAGGAATATGTATTATGACTGAGACAAAATGAGTTGGTTTGTGAATGGAGAAGGTGAAAATAGATGGAAAAGGGCCTGGGCCTGGTGTGAAAATGGAAATTTCCATTTGTCCCAGTGCGGTGACCTATACATTGAGGAAGGAGCAAAGACATTAGTAATTTCCTCTTGAGCTTTGGCTACCAGGTGAAAAACACTCTTATTGGCTAGGCAGCTATGAAATGAATTTCAGAAGTTGGGTAAAGAATAAAAATAATATCACCCTCTTAGTGTTCTGCAATTCTGTTGCTCAAATTCCTGGTAACTCTGGATAATACAGTGAAAATACAGGTAGTGTATTACAACAGTTCATTTAGTGAGCATTCAAATTACAATGGCACTGAAAAAGGTGATTAATGACCTTTTTTCACACTTATGACCATTGCAGCATCCCCATGGTCACATGATCAACATTCAGACGCTTAGCAATTAACTCATATTTATGACAGTTACAGTGTCCTGGGGTCATGTGACCACCTTTTGTAATCTTCTTTTTATTTTTTTATTTTTTTATAAACAAGTTTTATTAATTTTCAGTTTTACATCCAAGTGTTTAGGAAGCAGTGTGGTGATTGGGCAATCAATAGTCCAATAACAAGCTCTTTCATACATGTCTCAGGTTACATCATCTCTTTCCCTTGGTTATTATATCACATTCAAATTAATACATTTCTAATTATAGCTCAATCAATTAAAACACTTATCAATATATTTTAAGTTATACATATCCGTGTCCTGTTTTTAATTTTTATCCAATTTCAATAACAATATTCCAATTTAGCCTTTAGTATCCATAATATTCAGATTTCGGGTAACCCAAATTTCCCTTATTTCATTGCAGAATAGTTGTCATATCTAAAATACAAATATTGTTTATTTAAATACCTTCTTACTTTATTTCACAAATATATTCTATTTCTCATCCTAGTACCTCATCACTTACTAATAAAATATCCTTTATTGTCTCAATCCAACTTCCATATTATAATTCAAAACTATATTCTAATAACTAATTTTAATTTCCCTTATAGATCTAAGTCCTAAATATTAAATCAATTAATATCTTTTAGAGTCTCCTTAGCCCATTAATTAAGATTTTAGGCTCTTCTGTTATAAGCCAAAAAGAAAAAATCCCATTTTTTTAAAGTCTAACTCTAGCTTTCTTTTTTTTGCCAAACTGGCTTCCATACCAGTGCCTCTAGATCCTAAGTGGCTCTCCCTTCATTCCTACACTTGTTATTTGAATCAAGGGAGACCATCCAATTATCACTTTTTCAAAGGAACTGGCCCCTTTATCATCATTGAACTAATAGTTCAAATCTCCATGTTTGATTTAGAATATTTGTCGTCAGTTCAGTCTGGTCTTCTTCTTCTTCCGGTTTCATCTGGCTTGTCCAATGTTGTAATTGTTGTTGGATTGTCTAGGTTACCTAGATTCTCAATGTGTTGTACTTGTTCAATCTTAATGTTGCTTTCTTTGGTTTCTGTTGCTTTTTGAATTGCAGATTCTTTAATTGAAATCAGAGTTTGACTGTCAAAGTTCTCAGTAGATTCTCCTTGTTGTTCTATGAAATCCTCTTTGATAGTAATTTGGTCCTCTTCTGTTGCTTTTTGGGTTGTAGGTTCATCCTCTGGAATCTGGGCTTCATTTTGTAAATTTAAAGTGGCATCTTTGTCTTTCAGTCTGGAATTCATTAGCTCAGTAGCTTCAAGGATTTTTTCTAGTATAAGTTTAAGTTGTCTAGTTAAGTTGTGGGTAGTATTTTTCCATTCCTATGGTGTTTACAGATAGTCCTTTAGTGGAGACTATTTTTAATAAGAGTCAGTGAATGTTCACCTCCACTATTCCTAGAAGTTGTTTTCACCACCCAAATTCTTATCTTTTTTAGATAGTACCAAGGACAAATCTAGGTAATAAGCAGTTCTCACAGTCAAAAAAAATCACTTGCTATTCCAGGCTTCGCCAGAAGATGTCCCCGCTAACATGTAAAGTCTTTTTCCAAACTCACGTTAGGCTTTTATCCAATTTAATTTTTTCCCCCAAGTTAACAAGTGAATAAAGTGACAGGTCCCTGTAGAAATGGGAAATTTTTGGGACCCCAAATATCTAAAAGGTGCAAGTCCGGTTATTTAGTTGTTTAGTTTAGTTGTTCTTTTCTTATCTTTTCAAAGCTTTATTTTCCCAAAGTATGCAGACGCCACGATGTTAAAAGGGGTGAAGAGGTTAAAAGGGGTGAAGAGGTTTCAAGAGGCTTTTACAGGAAGGTAGTTGGGATAGAAGAAAGGTAAGGTAGGGTTTCACCCAATTCCTCCTCAGTGCTTTCATTGTGCTTGGTGGTGATTTTGGTTTTCGGCTGGTACGGCTTAGTGATCGGCCATGTTAATGGCCAATCTTTTCTCCGTCGTTCCAAAGAAGCTGCCTCAGATCAAACGGAAGAGCTGCCACCCTTCCGTGATCTGTTGAGGGTCCTCCTCACGGTTGTCACCCCTCCAGGGTAACTTTCGACCCTTTTCAGGGTCTCCCGATGAAGGAAAACCGGATGGTGGAGAGAGCTCTCCCCCCGCCTGTCCACCGGCACTGCAATGGCAAACCGGAAGCCCTTTTGTAATCTTCTGACAAGCAAAGACAATGGGGAAGCCATAGTCCCTTAACAGCTACAGTGTTTTAAGGTGAAAATTTGGCAGCTATGTGCCTCTTTGTTTTCATCTTTCCCTTAGAGTAAGTGGGGGAGGGAGATGATGCTTTTGACTGGGTTAGTTATAAAAATGAAACCTCTTCAGTTCTTCAGATGTTTGCTGAGAGATGGCTGTCTGGAAACCTTTCAAGGATATTCTAGCAGGTGTGAAGAAGATAGCAGATGGTTCCCATAAAAAGAGTATTTGTTTACATGAGCTACATGAACATCTGGGGGGTTTGGCTGGGAATGTCATTGTTGTATGCTATGGTTGGATGCCTTGGGATTTTAGAATTAGTTTTCCTTTGCCTATACCATGCCCTGTATTCAATAAACCAGTAAGCTTTTCAGAAATTAAACTAATCCTGGACTTTTATTTGGATATTTGAGCTATTACTAACTTAACAAGTGCAACAATTCACTTAACAACTGTGGCCAAAGCATCGTAAAATGGGGAAAATTCACTTAACAAATGTCTTGCTTAGCAACAGAAAAGTTGGGCTCAGTTGTAGTCATAAGCCAAGGACTACCTGTAACCTTTGTTGAGAAAGAACAATTTTGCCTCTGAAATATTTTGGTGTCTTGAGCATCATATTGGGGAAAAGTGTAAAAAGAACTTGCACTGAGAAGCAAAACTGGACTATAAATAATTTCTCTTCCCTCTGATTGATATCAACATATTTCATAATTATGAAAAGATGGACATTGGATATACAATCCTAAATTGGGTTACTCATAAGTTAATCTCATTTATTTATACCTAATCACATTTACTGGGAAGTGACCTCAATGAATTCAAAGGAGCAAAGTTCTGTATAAACAGATTGTACTGTTAAATCTTGTTTATTAATCATTGCTGCAAAGATGGAGAAACTGGAAGTCTTTTTGAAATTGGGGGAAAAAAACCTTGATGAGAAAATCCTATTTAGTAACCCAGTTTATCTAATGTATTATATGAATCTCTTTTTAATGTCTAATTAAGATGCTGATAACTTTAACAACCACACTTATTTAAAACAAAAATCTTCCTTTGGGATTCAAATTACATTCTCTTATTGCTCATATTTTTTTTCAACCTTTCCCAATACTGAAACATTTTCTCAAGGGGGTTGATGATCTGGTAGAGATACTTTTACTCACAGTTTATCAAGTGATTCCTAAAAGATCTCTTTCCTAAGACACCTACCTACTGTATGTAGAGTCATTCTCAAATGATTGGAGATAATTCATAGTTTATTTGTAGTAGCCAATGCTTCCCTTGAATTATATTATTTTTTATGCAGTGATGTAGGGAAGAAAGCAAGGCATTCCTTAAGGAGACAATAATATTATTCAAGGAAATAACAACCAGTGGAAATATATTTTAAAAAATTATTTTAAACAAACAAACAGTGCTCAAAACCTACTGTTTAATAATTTATTCCAGATTTTTGGCTCAGGTTAACATCAACTGTTTGTAGTTACCTAAGTCTTCATTTTTACTTTTTTGGACAATAGGAATAAAACAATATTTATGTTTCTCCAATTCTCTGGCCTATCCTCCATGATTTTTCAAAGATCATATTGCATGGCATCATATTACTGCTCTTGTAATCCCTTGCCAATGAAGAGGAGGACCAAAAAAGGGAAGAGTAGATGCTATCTCTAAAACAAAGATTTCTTTATCAATTTTAAGAATAACAAATAACATTTTCAGCCGAAACAAAGACAAAATTTGATTGTAGCATTAATGTATTTTTTAAACTAGTCCTACCATTCAGCCTAGTAAAATGGTCAGTTCCAGATGGACTATTCTAAGTACCAATAGATGGCAGCTGCTCAAATGATAAAGGTTTGGTGGAAGTCAATAATATCCCCCACTTTTTTTGTCTTGGCATTTTTTTTTCAGAGTTAGACTTGTTTAGCTACCTGGGTGTATTTATGTGCATATGCATGCTTAGTTTTGGCTTAAATGTTCTCTTCAAAGCTTGAGCCAAAATTATTTTAAAGCACATTCCATCAACATAAATGCATTTCTGAAATAAATATGACTTGTTTCATGAAGTTTTCATAGTGACAATCTGGACTAAGAGTCTATCTATAAGGATCTATGCATCCATCAGGTTTTTTCCACAACCTTCCTTTCAAACATCAACATCAATAATAATAATAATAATAATAATAATAATAATAATAATAATAATAATAATAATAATAATAATAATAATAATAATAATAATAATAATAATAATAGAGTTGAGAGTTGGAAGTGACCTTAGAGATCTTCTAGTCCAACCCCTTTCTCAGGCAGGAAACCCTATACCATTTCAGAAAAATGGCTGTCCAATCTCTTCCAGTGTTGGAGCATTCACAGCTTCTGGAGGCAGGTTGTTCCATTGATTAATTGTTCTAACTGTCAGGAAGTTTCTCCTTAGTTCTAGGTTGCTTCTCTCTTTGATTAGTTTTCACCTATTGCTTCTTGTCCTGCCTTCAGGTGCTTTGGAGAATAGCTTGACTCCCTCTTCTTTGTGGCAACCCCTGAGATATTGGAACACTGCTATCATGTCACCCTAGTCCTTCTCTTCATTAAACTTGACATTCCCAATTCCAGCAACCATTCTTTATATGTTTTAGCCTCCAGTCCTCTAATCATCTTTGTTGCTCTTCTCTGTACTCTTTCTAGAGTCTCAACATCTTTTTTACATCGTGGTGACCAAAACTAAATGCAGTATTCCAAGTGTGGCCTTACCAAGGCGTTATATGTACTCAAAACATCTTTCTTACAGTTATCCTTCAATGCTCTATAAGCCTTTAATATCTGCACATATTTGATAATCTGTGGTTTTAATAGATTGTTCTATTTGGCAACAGTTTTCTTGATTTTTGCCTTATGCTGATGTAAAACATTCTCTATTTTTTCTAGTATTAGGTTTTAGTAGCACAGTATTCAGCTTGAGATTGATAGAGTATGGACTTTTATAAATATTTGATACAATCCCATGTTTTAAAAAATATTTTACTTATAGTAACTTCAAAATATGCTTTCTTAACTCTTATAGCTTCTAGCGACATTAAATTGATGTGAAGAAATACATCATTTTTGGAACAATGCAAAGTACTACTCCATTTTTGATGATAGATACTATATCATATAATAACACTGAAGCAAAAATAGCTAAACAGTAACTCAAAGACAGAAGAATAAGAAGTTTGTTTCTGCACAAATTTTTTTAAAGACGTGTTATGCATATATGAAATAATGGCAGACTTAGACCATTGTTTAAAATTGAGAAATTGCACTGTGTTACCCATAACAACCTCCACTGACCCTCAATTCATATGATGACTTTTCACAGGTGATGGTGGTAGATGGTAAGTGGATCAAGACATTATTTATTCTTCTGTCTTTTCCATACAAATATAGGATGACTCTAGTACTAACAGCTAGGGTTATTTTCAGAATTAATTCCTTGTGAAATTCAACACAAACCATAGGATAGAAACCTCTCATATGAAAGAAGTACAACAAAACCTATAAGGGGTCAAGGTTACCTGAGAAAACATCTCACCCCTATGGGACAAGCTCGAGTCACCCGTGTTGGCAGAAAAGGCATGATGGGGATCTTATTAGTCAAGCAATTTTGGCTGGCAGAGTCCAGGAGAAGGCCTTCTCTGCCATGGTCCTGGCCCTTTGGAACATCTTGCCCCCTGAGGTAAGATTGGCTCCTACCCTCCTAACCTTCTGTAAGAGCCTAAAGACCTGCATCTGCCAGTTGGCCTGGGCCCCAAGGAGATGAACTAAGAACAGATCCCACTTCCCCTGTGAATTTTGCTCCCTCCGCTCCCAACTTTCAGTTATAGTTTTGAATTTTTATTATTATGGCTTTATCACTTTTAGCGTTGTAAGCCATTCAGAATCACATTGCAGCAAGGTGGGTGGCAAATAAATGTAATAAATAAAATAAATAAAACAGATTTTACTCTTTCCTAAATTTTGAAAATTATTCTTCTGTTCCCAAAATATATAAAAAAGCTTCCTATAGTTCAGTCCAACATTTTAAAAAAAGAAAAAATAATTGGCTCTTGAATTATGCAGGCTGTTGCAATTATTGTGTTAATTGTGAAACATATAACATATTTTCCTTAATGGTGGAGTAGTTGCCAGGTTCAAGGTTCAAAGATTAGTGGTAGAAGGATAGATGTTAGAAGTTCCTTTTAGAAACTAGCCAGTAGTCAATTCTTTTTTTCTCAGTACTATAAATTTTGTTAACACAATTACTATACTCTGTTTTGTAGTTCCATTTTGCTTGGCACTTAATAGGCTATTTGGTTTAAATGTTTTAATATAGACCTGTAGCACTTAATTAGAGGGGGAAAAAACTATATAAGCTAATATTGGCCTATGTGAATTCCATATATTGCTGCAGGAAAGGTTACGGACTTCATTTATGGAGGTTTTCAAGTATAGATTATTTGAGTTACAGTATAACTCATATTATCATGTATGATAACTGGAGCTCCTAATGAAGGATGATTTATAGGAAGTACTTATCACAAAAAAGGTCATTACAAAAACCAGAAGACTGATATAAGAGAAACAGACAGCCCAGGGCTACTATAAGTCTATTAATAGAAGGTGAGCAATTGATGCATACAAGAAATGAGATGCTTTACAGAAAATACATAGAGGAATAAGTCAGAATAGTTTAAGAAAATTATTTAATATGGAATTTGGGAAAGTCAAAGATATGCAAGAACATAATATATTAGAGTTGGCTGGGAAACTGTATGAGAATGGTGAAAGAGATCAAGGGGTTTAATTCTTTGTAGGCTAACTGAAGCATATAGTCCTTTTATGATACTTTAGGAATAAGGACTGAAGGAGAATTAACATTAAAAGAATTAGGGCTATAATATTTGAATCATAACAATCTGAAGGGCCACTAGGTGGTCCTGAGATTGAAGATGACAGCAGTGCATTTGCTGCCATCTAGTGACCATCTGGAACTTTTCAGCCCAGCTATGATACCACTTTTTCAGTTTAGAAAGGAAGTCATACAGGAAAATAATTATCAAATGAAGAAACATCATGAATATTTAAAATAGCAAAGGATATATAAAAATAGAATTGCGGAAAATGCAAACAGGTATTTGTTCTACTTGGAAAGCAGAATAATTTAAGAGAAATACTTTTTCTAATTTAGACAAAAGGTGAAGCAACAATCAGCAAGGAAGTGTCTAATGAGAAAAGTGGCATTTTTAAAACTGTACATAACAAAAAATGTTAAAAGGTGATAGACTGGGTATGAAGCTATGTCAATTATGGAGTAAGCCCTCCTTAAACAATTAAACCTAAATGACAAGAGATTTAGGTCCTGATGAAAACAATATTAATGATGAGATACTCAAAATACTTTAGTAATATCTGGAGTGCCCAGATTTAGATAAAGGTCAAAATAGAACTAAGAAGTACTTTGATTGCATATGTGGTGGAAATGTGTGTGTTCATGCTCTGAAATTGGCAACAGCTTTTCAGTAACAGAAACATGGGAATATATGTTGATGATTATTCAAGTAAAATGACATTACATTAATATAAAGATGGTATCTTCAAAAATTACAAGGTGTTATAGCCATAACAAGTAATGGCTGTCAATGCAAGGTATAAGAAGAAGAAGGACTGACAGTGAAGGGGAATTTATAGAGAGAAAAACTGAAAAAAACCACTCTTTAAAATAGCAGAGAACCTAATATCAGAAAACAATGCTCTAGCATGCACTGAAAGAAAGAATACAACATTAATAGAAATGGTAAGTTATATGTTGACTGACTCTGGATAAACAAAAAAATATTGGAGTGAGGCAGTAATGACAACCACATATATACAAAATAGATTGTAATCTAAACCAGGGGTCCCCAACCCCCGGTCCGTGGCATGCCAGAAATCGGTCCGTGCAAATAAGTGAAGCCCCATCTGCAGGATGCAGGCAGCATGCAAAACCATACCCCCTCCAGTCCACAAAAAAACCTCTTCTTATGGAACCGGTCCCTTGTGCCCAAAAGGCTGGGGATCTCTGATCTAGACCAATAAATAAAACTCAGATGTGCTTTGGTGTAGCAAAACAAAATAAAAACAAAATACATTTCATATCAGAATATTTGATAAATGTATATATCCAAAATTGATCCGTTAAACTAGGAAATATAAAAATGGAAACTATTGTGATTCAGTATTATGAGCAATCTCAGGCTAATAGAGTGTGATTTTACAGAAATCTCTCTTCTCTATATACATTATATATATATATTTGAATAAAACAACAACAAGAAGAAGAAGCTTGGGAAATTTTGAAAAGTGAGGTAATAAAAGCCCAGTCTAGCACAATACCAACAAAGAGGAAAAATAACAGCTCTCAAAAGAAACCAGCATGGCTGCATAAAGAACTCTCTGACAAATTGAAAGATAAAAAGGGCAAATATAGAAAGTGGAAAGAGGGGCACATAATTAAGTCAGAATATCAGCAAATAGCCCGAGCCTGCAAAGATGAAGTGAGGAAAGCCAAGGCTCAAAATGAACTAAGGCTTGCGACCAAAGTCAAAAATAACAAAAAAAGCTTCTTTCAACATGTAAAAAACAAGAAAAAAGTGAAGGAAATGATTGGTCCATTAGTGGGGGAAAGTGGCAAGAAGGTGACAAGCAACAGGNTATCAGCAAATAGCCCGAGCCTGCAAAGATGAAGTGAGGAAAGCCAAGGCTCAAAATGAACTAAGGCTTGCGACCAAAGTAAAAAATAACAAAAAAAGCTTCTTTCAACATGTAAAAAACAAGAAAAAAGTGAAGGAAATGATTGGTCCATTAGTGGGTGAAAGTGGCAAGAAGGTGACAAGCAACAGGGAGAAAGCGGGACTATTTAACTCGTTTTTTGCATCTGTCTTTACACAAAGGGAAAAAACAGACCAACCTATCAAAAATAGTGCCATAAAAAACAGAATAGAAACACAAGTTAAGATAGGCAAGAAAATAGTAAGTGAGCACCTGTCCAGCTTAGATGAGTTCAAATCGCCAGGACCAGATGGATTACACCCCAAGGTTCTCAAGGAACTAGCAAATGTGATCTCTGAACCACTGAACTATATATTTCAAAGATCCTGGAGCACAGGGGAACTACCAGAGGACTGGAAAAGAGCAGATGTAGTTCCCATCCTCAAAAAAGGAAAAAAAATGGACCCAGGAAATTACAGACCTATCAGCCTGACCTCAATACCTGGAAGATCCTGGAAAAGATAATCAAACAACGAATCAACGAACACCTAGAGGCAAACAAAGTCATTACTAAAAGCCAACATGGTTTGTCAAAAACAGATCATGCCAGACAAATCTTATTGCATTCTTTGACCAAGTGACAAAATTAGTGGATGAGAGGAATGCTGTGGACATAATTTATTTGGACTTCAGTAAGGCATTTGATAAAGTACATCACAGCCTACTACTTGACAAGATAGAAAAATGTGGGATAGACAGCATCACCACCAGATAGATCCGTAGCTGGCTGACCGGCCGTACTCAGCGAGTGGTCCTCAATGGAACTACATCTACATGGAGGGAAGTGTGTAGTGGGGTGCCCCAAGGCTCTGTTCTGGGCCCAGTGCTCTTCAACATCTTCATCAACGATTTGGACGAGGGGATAGATGGGGAACTCATCAAATTTGCAGACGACACCAAGCTGGCAGGAATAGCCAACACTCCAGAAGACAGGCTTAAGAGTCGTGCCGCTGCGGCCTCTGACCCGACGTAGATCTCAACTAGCTCCTTGGTTCACCGAGGACCCGACGTAGATCTCAACTAGCTCCTTGGTTCACCGAGGAGCTGAGAGAGATGAAACGCCGGAAAAGACGCCTAGAGAGCAGTTGGAGGGCTACCCGAACCGAATCCGACCAAACACAGGTAAGGATACATGTTAGATCCTACCTTGTGGCAATGAGAGTGGCGAGATCTAATTACTACTCCACCCTCATTGCGTCATCAGATAACCGCCCGGCCTCCCTCTTCAGGGTGACCCGCTCCCTCCTTCAATTGAGGGGGGGGGGAAACCCCCTGGCGGGGAAGGCTGAGGAGTTTGCACAATATCTGCATGACAAAGTCGCGCGGATCCGAGAGGGTCTGGACTCCGACTGGGTGGCCCCGGGGGAGGTGGCGGGAGCAGGTCTTGAGACTATTATATGGGAGGAGTTTGACTCTGTGGCTCCCGAGGACGTGGACAGGATCCTGGGGAGGCTGAATGCAACCACATCTTTATTGGATCCGTGTCCCTCCTGGCTGGTACTGGCGGCTCGGGAGGGTACACGAGCCTGGCTCCAGGGAATTACAAACGCTTCCCTACGGGAGGGTGCCTTCCCCGCGGTCCTAAAGGAGGCGGTGGTGAGGCCCCTCCTTAAGAAGCCTTCCCTGGATCCAGATGTATTGGCTAACTATCGCCCAGTCTCCAACCTG
>NW_015387180.1:358493-400978 GCF_001527695.2 Protobothrops mucrosquamatus
TTATTATTATTATTATTATTATATCACAGCTAGTTGTATATGATTAAGACATACAACACAACATTTAATTAACAAATTAAACTTTGACCATGCAGAATCATGGCCAGGCATTTGCTAAATAAAGAGACCAAGAGTTTATGTATTTTAGATGTACCTGTCTCTGTCTAATCTTATTGCAACAATTCATTTCTAAAGCTTTTCCTAAGTTGTTCATTGATAAAGTCCAATTTTGAAATATAATTTAACAACACCTGAACTTATTTAAATCCTAAATGCCTTCCATAATTTTTATTCACAATTATAAAAATATTTAATCAATATGAAACAACCAGATGACATGACAAAATAATGTGTGTTAACATGAATCAAATTTATTGCATCTCCAATGGGTAAACAGCACCTGAACCTGGAAGATAATTTCTGAAAAGAAAACTCAGTTTAAGACTATAAGACACATATTCCCTATTTTTAACACCTGAGATGACTTGTTAGGAATGTTTTAAAATTGAATATTTTGCTATACACTATTTTTGGTCTGGCTATATTATTTTTGTAAATTCCATAACATTTTAAATATTGTATATCATTAATAAGCTGATCTAGGATATTAACCCTATTTTCAGACCAACTTCCAGGCAAATGTATCTGAATATAGGGATCTTTTCAAAGACTCATTTTTTGAAGAACAAGTGTAAAATTTTAATTAATTCCTAGTAATATCCACATACTTTAGTTTCAGCTCGTTTACTCATATCTGAGGAGTTCCAGATAATGTTTGTATAATTATGGTATTCATTCAATCTTGTTTTTATTCCAAAACAAAGCCCACCAACATAACAATACAAGCTACACATAGGGCTAGTGATGAAACTTTGGAATTAAATCATCATTTGATCAGTATCATTTTTTTCTCGCATTTATTTATTTATTAATTCATTAAATCACCACCCATCTCTTGAATGTGTCTCTGGATGGCTAATAATACATGAAAACAATTTTAAAATTTAAAAATGACTGAAAAACCAACAATTATGACTGAGGATTAACCCAACAATATATATATAGAAATCCTTCAAAGGGCATTTAACTTCCTGAGGGAACACATCCAGGTCTTTAACATTTATAAAAGGGGGCTTCCAATTTTGTGCAGTAGTACAGCAGCCAAGGGATTGCGGGGCTCCGCACCCTACAGCTGATTTCTGCCTGCTAGGGGAGCCTAAATGGGCCTGAAGTTGCTGCATAGAGGAAAAAAAGAAGGAAGGAAGTCCCACCAATTGCGGAGAGATGGCGGTCGATCTGATCGGTTTGGGAAAAGCCCTCCAGAAAGCAGCAGAAGAAAGGCTAGCTTAACTTCAGAGTCTAGCCCAAGCTACAAGCAGCCGAAGCTCAAAAGCACTACTTTTAGCTGACTGTAAACAACGTGTTTGGAACTGGGTAAGAACAGTGATTTTCTCTCTTCTACTTGAAAATTGATTTCCTGGAAAAAAGAAAAACTCCAAGAAGCAAAAAGCCTCCGAAAGTGAGAAGGGGGGGGATCTTTGCCCCACCCTCCTACAGATGGAAGCAGAAAATTAAACTTTTCAGGAGGAACATAAATATACTGAAATGAAATGAATATAAGACTTAATTTGGATAAGTTTGAAATTGGTGGAATCTGTTAAGATTTTCCTTTTAAATCATGAAAATAGAAGTATACAATTGTCTATTACTGACTGGTGCTGACATCTAGTGGTGGATGAAAATATATAACAGCAGTTGCTTTATTACAGGGACTGTCAAAGCCCAGGAAAAGATAACTTGTTTTTGGTGACCTTCAATGTCTCAATAACAGAGAACAGCTGTGACAAAAAAGAAAGAAAACATTTTGGGCTATATACAAAGTGAAAATTATAAACTCTAAAAAAAAAGAATTGATCTTTCTGGATTACAAATGCCAACTCAACTGTGACTCTAAAGCTGTCTGCAAAGAAAGGAAAACCCTGATTTTTAGGTATCATGGGAAAACCAGAGATCTGCAGAAAGAATATACCAAGAAAAAACAAGATCTATGCTATGTTGCAACTAATCCAAACAACAATTGCTTTCAAACCACAAGGAAATTAAAAATAACTTTTAAAATATAAATGAACACATCTCCAATTTAACTTTACAACACAAAAATTCTCAGAAAATAAAAACAGAGAGTGAGCAGAAAAAACAGACAACTGAATATGAGACAGAGGAGAGAGATTTCAAGATGGAACTTAACAATAGAAGAAAGTATGACTTAACCCAGATGGATATTTTTTGGGGATTATATGATGTTTCACAAGTCAGGCACTGTGACAGAAAAGACATGTTTCTGAAGTCCTATAAGATGCCATTATGTAACTGAAGAGAGTCAAATCATGCCCCTCTGTTCAGCCTAGTGGAATAGATAGAAACAACTAGGGAGAGGCAGTCTCACAAATAACTCAGTTTCGTGCCATGGAGGTCTGTATAGGCTTTATCACATACTGATGATACCTCACACTGTGTCATCTGACAACCTCACTCAGTGGTTGCTTGCAGATATAAATGGGAGTGAAGATCATAACAGGCTCTGAGGTATCCCACAGAGAAGTTCCATTATCAATGAAGTCACTGTATCAGGCAATACAGAAGGGGGAAGTGGTCTCCACAGGGAGAGTTAAAAAAAAATTGAGGTGGCGGCAATGCTTATGGGATTGAAGCCCCATCCCATATTTAAGTGTGTCATGGTTGGGGCTATCATTTTGACTTTAAATTCTCCTACAGATTATGAAAATCAAAATTTGGCCTTGTTGTGAACACACATTCACCTTTTGTTTTATTAGCTCATACAGTTATATGCCATGTTGGATTTTAGCTAGAGTTACCTAAGTTCAAAATATCTGTATTAAACTTATATGGATGGAAACCATTCTGAGAAATTTCTGAATGGTGTGCTTGAAAAGGTTTGTGTCATTTCATGCTTTCTCCACCAGTTTTGTATGACTTTGATTTAGTTTAATTTTGGTCTTGATAACTTTGTGAGCAGGTGAAACATATATCAGAGAGGAACCCCAGTAAGTTGCTCAATCATGATATAATTTAGCCTGGCTAAGAGGCAGTGCTGTACAAAAATCAAATTCCTGTGATGGTCAAACTATCTGTATAGAGGTATAAACTCTACTTATCCAGTTCAGTGATAAAGGGTCAGAGATAATCATCTTCTTCTATATTCTTAATGGAAAAATGTGCCTCAAAGGGGAGAGGGTTGCAATCCAAAAGGTTTTATCATACTAAGCACATCATTCATAGCCCATCACCTAGAAAATCTTTTATACCAGTCACAGGCATACATTGTACTTTGTAAAATGGTTTTGCTACAGCACCTTCTGAATACTGTGCTAGTTTTTATGATTATTAAATTGTGTAGAGCGATGTTGCCACCCCCCTTAAAGAATGACTTTATTATACCATTTAAAAACATCTTAATAAACTAGATGAGAATTTTTTACTATCAGGAAGAGGTAGAGTTTTTCAAAGTAAATATGGAACAAATTAAGTATTAGTATACAGGGAGAAACTAAGATTGATGATCTTTCAAAACCTTAATTAAAAAAAAAAGAATGCTGCTAAGGCTTACTTGTAAATTCAGCCACATATAATTCAAAGACAAAATTAATTTGCTTTTCTTTATGTGACAATAGACCAACTTTCTATCGATTATGCTTTCCATTTATTTTTCATCAGTACAAATGAGATATATATTTAAACTATCCAGTAAGAAATTGTGTTACTGAAGCTCTGTGCTTGCAATTTTAATTTCTAGAGATGCATAGAAAGGCAGAAGGATCAACACTGTGTTGAAGCAATTTTGTAGTTCAATTGAATTTTGCTATATAAACACTCCATCTGAATTGTTTTAATTAAAGGAAATAAAATAATTGGAGTCATTTTCTCCTGAGCAATTTCCAATGTCCCTCTGTCTAATCCATGCTTCATATTTTAGTTTAAATGTTATATTCCAATTCACACTTGTATCATGGAATATTTGGTATTTCATTTACTTGTTAATTGTAAGTAGCTTTGAATATGAAATACTATGATCTCAAATGGCAAGTATATCCAAATAATCCCTACAAACTCTCTGATAATTACATTCTATAGTGCCTGTAGACTGGAGAATACATTCCCCGCACAAGTCTTTTACTTATTCTTGTTTTCCAATTGTCTAGTAATCTTTAAATCTGTCTTGAAGAGAATGCATGTTCTTTACCAAGCAATAAGACTTTGTAAATATAGATCTGGGTATTTTAGCAGGATATATTTATTACAATGCAAAAAACAGCAGCCTTGCTTTCATTTTTGTGGCCCTGCAATGATATTATACAGTTTTGATCTATAAGAATTGATATAATATGTGATCCCGGAGGTTTTCTTCCCTCCTATTTCTCCTTCTGCTAAATATCTCAATCCTATTTTTATACTCCTCTAGCTACTGAAGGCCTACAAGGAGAGTAGCAGCATGTCTGAAGGAGAGACTAAAGAAAGAACAGCTGTGTCAGGCTACAACTCTGTGAAATAGCCATCAGCCAGCAGAAAATCATGTGCTCCAGCCAGCATGAGCTGCATGTCAAAGCTCCAGTTTATATCATACTTCTTAATTCCCCATAGTACTGCCAAGTCACCAGCAGTTGACTTAAGTGCTGAGGTTTAGTGATATTATAGGCTCAGTATTTTATATATTGTCTATTTATTATTAAATTTATGTCTCATCTTTTGGCTTATACAGGCATTAAAAACAGATTACAACAGAACAAAAACATGAAAAATATAAAACATCAGATTAAAATTAATTAAATTCTAAAATAAAAAAGATTATGGTAATAGTAAGCTTGGTGAAAGTGATCTGTTTAATTTATTCCCTTCCCCTCCTAGCTTATTTTCATTGCAATAAAACAATATTTACAACTTTAACACCATAAAAAAATCTTTTTGGCTAACTTGGATCAAGAAGTTAAAAAAAATCAGATAATAGGAATAATAACTTTCTAGCTATGCCATGGAGGTTTGGTGAAGAATCACTTAATTTCACTAGGAAATAGAACTCAAAATGGATAATGGATAAATGTGAAGATCAGGAAAGTTAAAAACCCTCATATGTTTAAGGAAATTTCAATTTCGATAAAAGTTGAGATTTGCACCCCTTTTAGGGTTTTTCTCAACATCTTGTCTATCTCTCTAAAATATCCAATAATATTATCAAAGGAATCTCTTTAAGTTTATATATCAGTCTTGAAGAAGCATTGATTAGCATTCATTGAAGTAGCAGTGGTTAGAATGCAGTATTGCATGCTAACTCTGCCGGCCGCCAGAGTTGACTCAGCCTTCCAATCTTCCGTGATTGGTAAAATGAGAACCCATATTGTTGGGGGCAATATGCTGACTCTGTAAACCGCTTAGAGAGAGCTGTAAAGCACTGTATGCAGTATATACTGTAGTATATAAGTCTAAGTACTATTGCTATTCATTTTAATGATATGTAATCTTTCTCACGGCTTCATAAGGATATTTAATCATCTTTTAATATTAACTTGAGAATAACAATTATAAATATTTTTGTCTACAAATCAAATGGAATAGGAATAATTGCTAATAGGCATTAAAAAAATAAACAACATATAAGATTAGGTATATGCAAATATTTAGATCCAGAATAGATGAGATTAGCATGCTGGCTATACCTGTCAATGGCATCTTAACAGAAGTTGCAGTTTTTGGCTTTAGTAATAGTTATGTGGTGCCAGGAAAATATGTGTTTGAGTTAAAGAGCTATTAAGGAGGTGAAGATAGAGAGTGAATACATTTATTACCTATAAAGACCAAAATAGCTTGGGATAATAATACAGGTGAAACTGGACTGGACGATTTCAGAAGTAAAACACTTAGAGAAATGTGCATGATAGATTAAAAGGTTTTATAGAGACCTTTTACAAATTTACAAACTGAAACAAATATTGAATGTACCAAAATAAACTTAACGGTACTTTTATATATACTGTTGTGAGATTGTGTCAGTTCCCTAACCAAGACATTTTTTCTGGGCTCATTATCCAAGTTACTATAACCAAAGTCAAGCTGACCCTTTTGCCTCTTGGAAATCTTAATTAATTACATTTATAATTGTAATTAATTACAATAAAACAGTTTACCCATAATATATTCATCATTAAATCAAATAGCTTCATCATATTAATTTACATACAATTTTTTTATTAGCTGCACAGCACATGGCTATCTATTACTTTCAACAGGGCTGGATGACATCCATTGGAAATGTTGGAATGGAAGATAAAAGACCAGGCTGCAAGTCAAATAAAGCTACTACAAACGTTCCATTAACAGTGCAACAATAAAATAACCTAGAAAGCAAATTTACACACAAAATTAAGCTTCTGAATTAAGCTTAGTAAATTCTTTTTTATCATTTTTGTTTACTTTTATTTTTGATGTCATTTATGCTGATAGTTTTATTATGGCTGTTTTAATATTTATTGTTCTGTACACCTTGTAAACCACCTAGGGCTGCACGATTGCTATGGGACATATGTTCAATAGATTAAAAAAAGGTTGTCCAGTCGTGTCTGTCTCTAGGGGCCAGTGTTCTTCTCCATTTCTTAGCCGAGAGAGCTAAGCCATGGGCATGTGGCCAGCATAACTATATGCCAAGGCACACAGAATGCTGTTATCTTTCCACTGAAATGATACATATGTATCTACTTGCATTTGCATGCTTTTAAACAGCTAAGTGGGCAAGAGCTGGAGCAGGTAATGGGTAATCACCCCATCACATGATGCTTGGGTCTGGAATCCGGTATATTAGCTTTCCAGCTGATAAGCTCAGCATCTTTAACCACTGAGCCATCATGGCCCCTCAGTAGATAAATAAGCAAACAAACCAATAAGTGAATCATAAAAAAGTTAGTGTACTTTTCTTGGCAACAGTATAAAGTGATTTTCCATTGCCCTTACAATAAAGAGCATCAACAGAGATAGAATCTAAAAAGTCAAGATGGTGGTCAAGACCTGATGACTGAAGACCCTACCCTTTTTCATGGGTTATATGTGTGATGCGTGTAAAAGGAGGAGGTAGGCTTCGGTTTTCCTATCTCCATCTTGACTTTTTAAACCCCCTTGTGGACATTTCTGCTCAGAGCACAAGACTAATACAGATATGTATTCTCTCTCTCTCACACACACACACACACAAAGAAAAGAAAAAGCTTCAGTGGATGTAAACCCCTCCTTCCCTTGCAAAAACCGGTGTTTTCCCTCCAAATAAATCCAGTCTGTAGTGTACATAAAGTAAAAATGCTCCAAAGTCAAGCTACAGGAATGATGACTATATTGAGAGATGTAACATACTATTTTGAGAGATTTGTAGTACAAATGAGATTTTAACCCATTCAATCATCCATCAACTTTTAATGTGGTTCAGTTCTCCTTAGTTTCTGAGCCCATAAAAATACTTCTAAGAGACCCCTAAGTCACAAATTGGTTTCTTTGGGGAAAGAGTGATATTACTAGGGCCCTGTAATGTCTATTGATGATAAACAATAGAACCTTAATAAGATTTAATCAAGGAGTGAACTTGTTTTGCTCCATCCAGATCTATCCAGGTTCCAAGCACCAGGTTCAAACATTTGATGGCATCTCTATTTTATCCTGAGATGAAAATATACAATTGAATCATTAGGGTATTGATGACAGATCACTTGAACTGGCAAATGATAACTTCCACCAGTTTCAGATGTTATATAAGTTGTATATTTCAGTAATGGAATATATGTAGCAATTTTAATTATACTAAAAGAACCGTAGATATAAGTGGAACTCATATTTTCATGTCTGGTTCTACTTTATAGCCTTCTGTCTAATTATCTTGGTGGGCCAGTATCTTTCAATCTTGGCAACTATAAGATTTGTGAACTTCAGCTCCCAGAATTCCCCTGCCAAATGCTGGCTGGGAATTCCGAGAGCTGAAGTTCACATATCTTAAAATTGCCAAGATTATGAAACACTGTGCTAGACCATTATCTCCCTCCCATTTCTATTATGAAAGTAGAAGACCCATAGGCCAATCAAATATGAATTCTAAAACTTGCTGTTTCATGTTGCTTTTATCAATTTTATTAAGATTTCAGTCACTGGTTGGAAGCCAGACAGTAAGTAGTTAATATGTCAATATAAAGCAACACAGGTCTCACCTCAATAAATATCAACCAATACTAAATGAGCCAGATAAGTAACTGTTTGCAGATTTGTAGGAAAATGTCTCCCCAAGGCCTTATTTAGTGGTGTTTTTCTGGGTGAAGCAATTTGAGGATTTCATTTCCCGTCTATTGCTTGAATAGTCACCTGATTTACGTGCACATTCTGATGGATTTGAGCTTGCGTACTCGGGAACACCATTGACATTTTCATTCATTAAAACAAACAGTTAGCTCAACAATGGGGATTTTATCTTGATGTTTCCGATTCAGAAGTGTAGCTTAAGTAAGGCAATTCTGTTGGATTCTTCAAAATATACATAACATTATAAAGCTTTTGGCTTATTTTCAGATGTACCCTAATTCCACTATATAGGACTGGCTTACCATTAAGTAAAATGAAGTAGCTGCTTTGGGTAACAGACTGATACAAATGACAAATTAGGCCATATCCCTGGCTGCTTGCCATCTTAGTATATACCTAGGATGTATAGTCTTCTAGAATGGCTCTACATTATCATTCTCAGGAAGATCTCAGAGTGATTCCTTGTGAGGTGACACTTAGGGCATGCCATGTAACAGCTATCACCTAATTCATTGCTTCAGTCTCTTCTCTGAATGAAGTCAGTAAGACAACTGTTATCAGGGAGAGAACAATGAAAAAGTAGAAATGCCTCTTAATGCCTCAAGCAGTTAGAACCTCTTTGACCTGAGATGAGTCCTAGTATTGCCTGTTGACAATATATGTAGGACATGTACAATTTCAGTACATAAAGTACATAAAGCATATCCTTTTGGTAGAAATGCAGGATATAACTTGAAAGATTTTTGTCATCATCATCATCATCATCATCATCATCATCATCATCATCATCATCATCATCATCATCATCATCCATTCTTGATCAGATCAAGAAACCTACATAAGCCAGCATTCCACTGTAGAGAAAAGAGGCAGGAGTTTGAGGAATGTAGCATAGAGGTATGTGCAGATGCTGCAGGGGGGGGATGGAGTAAGTTCCAGTGGTAGGCACTAGTGAATATGGGCAGACCAGAGAGGGCCAAGAGTGACCTACAATATGACTGTGTTATGGAGTCTAGATGAGAGAGGAGTTATCCTGCAATTTCATGCTCCATTGTGGAATCCCTCATGAGAAAAAGTGGCAGAAGTAACTTATAGAGGCAACTGGTGTCCTTATACTTTTCCTGATAGTTTCTCCATTGATTTTGTTTGTGAGAAGCCAACAGGGAAAGTCAGAAAGGTCAATTATGTGATCTCAGGATGCTGCAATTGTCATAAGTATGTATCACAATGTTTTTATTTTTTATTCACTTATAAAATATGAAAATACAAAAGCAAATAGTAGGAAACAAAGATAAGGGAAAGGGAAAAAGAGAAGTGTGGAAAAGTGGGGGAGAGAAAAAAAAGAGTTGACTTCCAACTCCTTTTGTTGCAGTAAAATATGGCATTAACATTGAAGCTCAACTTTTTACGTTCTATAGTATGAACTAGCCATTTCTATATCTACAAATCAATCTAATCAGTAAAACCCAAAATCAAGGTATCATATTTTTCCACCTTAAGCAGAAAGTCCAGAAGCGGTATCCAAGTAGAAACAAAAGTACTTATATTCTTTTCTTTTCTCAAAACAGTCAATTTAGCAATCTTTGCTAGTTCCATCAACTTTTGTAGCCATTTGTCCGTGGTAGGACTTGAAACCTCCTTCCATTTTTGTGCATACAGTAGTCTTGCTGCCGTCAACATATATAAAATCAGAGTTCCTATTTTTTTTCCAGCTCTTTTTCCATTAGACCCAGAAGAAAAGTTTCTGGTTTTATCTTTATATTCACTTTAAGAATATAAAGAATATGAATCCGGCTCCAATATTTCTTTGCTTTATCACATGTCCACCATAAATGATAAACAGTCCCTTCTTAACATTTACATTTCCAACATTCATTTGAGATACCTTTATACATTCTAGACAACTTATCTAGTGTTAAATACCAGCGATACATCATCTTATAATATAAAGGTTTTCTTTTAAGTTATAGTTTAGTGTGAATTTTAAGCCTTTCGTCCACATATTCTCCCATTATACCCAAAGTTTCTTGCCCACTGGATCATACAGTGTTTTACATGTTCATTTTCCAAATTCAATTTCAAGAATGTTTTGTAAATCCTAGCAATAATATGGTCATCACTACCACATAGTAAAATTTCCAATTTGTTTTTAACAAAATGAAACCCATGACTCTTTTTATCTAATTTAAATATTTCTTTCATTTCAGGAAGAGTCAGAATTGGAAGGTCATGTCTGCTATTGGTTTACGTACTTACAAATGAAAGAAAGCAACTGTCATAAAGACGAGCTGATTGCCAAGCACTCAAATCTCAATAATGTGATTGCACGGATGCTGCATTGGATGGACCCTCAACTGGTATATATCACTTTGGAGGCACCTCTAATCTTGGATGTTATATTGTTGAAGCTTGTGATGATGCCATTGATACAAAAGTGAGGGTGAAGTAAAACTTGTGGGTTTTTTGCAGTGTCTGGTTTCTAAGTTAACATCATTGTTCTATGTTTCTTGTTGCTTGTGAGAACCTGTTATCCAGTGCCTGAAAAAGTAATATGTCCTTTTCCAGTATGGACTGTACCTCATTAATAATATGCTTGAACTGTGAACTCTAGGTGAACAATCAGTAGTGTTCTGTGTTCTGTTTCTATGGTCAGTCTTTTAATAGGTGTTCCCTAGAAATTTCTTTGACTCTGTTGATTTCTCTATTGATTTCACTGAATGGGTAGTTCAAGCTTCTGACTGCCTAATTCCACCAGGTTGAGCCTTTCTGTCAAGCGGGTCAGAACAATATGATTAGAGGCTGGCTGTAGACAATAGATCTGCTGGTGAATTTGGGCTCAAAGCTGAAAGGTCCATGACATTTTTATATAACATGGTCTGTATACAATAGTTTTGTAGTTTAACATTACATCAAGAAGTAGATTTATTCTATAGAAAAGCTGAGATTAATAATGAGAAGCTTTGATGGAATTTACTGAGATTCTTTCCCTTGCATCCAAATGATGAAAATGTCATCAATGTATTTAAAAGGAAAGAATTCATGACTTGTTTTGGATTCAAATCTGAATTTCCACTTCTAATCCAAGGCCTTATGTACTGCACTGCACTGGATCTCTCTTACCTATAAAGATCATTTAAGTTTCCCTAGGAAAAAAAGTCAGGACAGTGATTTGTCTTTTTTGCAGGCTAGGAAATGGCCAATCGGTGTATGTGTAACTGATCTTTTTATGAAAGAAGAATACTCCGCCTGGTAAGAGTTGCAGTCTAGATTTCTCCTGACACATTCATTTTAGTGTGATTTTATTGTCTCCTTGTTGGGATGAATGTGAATTCAGTTATGTTATCTCATGACCTGCAGAGGTGCAATTTAAGCTTGGGCCTTATTCGCAGAAACAGGCATGAAATGACATTGCCTACAGAAGGCACAGCTTTGGCTTTTGTGTCCTTTGACAATTCTAAAGAAGGAAATAATAGAGTGGGAAGATCATTAACACTGAAATTGTAATCTTTATTATGCTCAAACAGCACAGAATTAATCTTTGAAAAGCAGCCACTGGCAGTTTAAAAGAAATTTGTCTTAATTATTGTTTCCCCATCTCAGGAATCATTGAACCAGTATTCTAAATGGAACCAGTATTCTAAATTCTCCTAATGTTGTGAGCCACCTAATAGTTATTTTTCAATATGCCATTGAAATGCCCTATTGATGCTCTCAACTAATTGGGTTTAACTCTGTTAACTGGCTGTTTCATTGCTTCAAATCTCAGAAAAGAATGTGCTGTGCACAGAGCATACCTCCAAAGTGATTATTTGTAGTCAAGAATATTATGATTACTTTTTATTATTATTTTATTTGCAGTACCATATAAACAGATTCTATCATATCCTTTGAAAAATGGTATTAGTGCAACCTAGAATAAAGACATGTCCGAGTGCAAGGCATTGTACAGAATATAAAAGAAAGAGGCACTCCGTCTGCATTATCCATATAATCATGGTTTGTAAAACAAGGCAAAATGATAAAGGGCTATTATATGGGCTGACATAATTTCTTAAAAATCTGATAAAGCGAATCAGCAAGATAAAAAGATAAAGTAGCTTTTACAACTTGGAAAACTCTAATGTCATGCACACATGGCATACTTTAAAAATAGGCAGAGTTTTCATCTCATTGTTGGAATGGATGTGTTGACTGTTTTGTACCATATCCTTGTGATGATGGCAGCTTGATTATTTAACTAGTTAACGATCTGTGCTTTTTCTCTATCATTTTATTACTTTACTTTATTATTAAAATTTTTAAACATTGGCACAGTCTTTAAGCCTGAATGGCCCTTAGACAACATTCCCTAACATATCTCATTCCATAAAACACTAGCATTTTATAGGAGATAGTAACAAACCTTTGGATAAGTATATGCTGATTCTTTACTCCCTTAATAGCAGTTATGATTTTCACCCTCAGGAGTGTAAAAAAGCTATGTTCGTGTGTATTGGTTAATGATGCTGATGCTGATGTTGACTGTTCAGTTGAGTCAGACTATTGGTGAGTCTATGGGCCACGTCTCTCCACATCTCATTTTCTCATTTATATTTTCCTGTTTATATTTCCCATTTTCCCATTTTATTGGATGGGAAAATATAAACAAAACTTAGTGGGGGAAATTAATGTAACAGACTAAATGCCCCTTCACTTTTCACCTTCTTTTATGAATACTGTGTTTGAATACATCCCAAAGTTTTAGCCTTTCCTGAAGGCTTAAGCCTTTGTTCATTCATTACAACAAGTCTATTCATCTTTGTTGATGTTGCCTTGCTTTGCTTTTCATATTCACTCACTGCACAGCCTCACAAATGTTATAATCCTGGCAGTTGGATCTATTGGATTTTGACTAGCTGGGATTCTGGTCATGCAACCAAGAGCCTGTAAACATTAGCAAGTTTCTCAGTCCTAATATTTGCTCTCCTGTCTCCTGCTCGGGGAAGATGGCAAAAACTGTGGAAATGTGATGACAGTGGCATAGCTTTTTGCCCTATTATAGAAAATAACAACTTTCTTTAGTTCGAGTGTAAAGTGTGTAGGCCAGAATTAGGTTGAAAGAATTTGGAATTTTTAAAGGGTGAAATATGTCTCCTAAAATTTTGTGGACTTTAATGGCAGACATACTGCCTCCTTAAGTTCCCCAACCGAATTAAAAAAAAAAAATGTGGCACTTCTTCCTAATTCAGTGTTTGAGGCAAATGGGTCTGGATATGCATATGTGTGACATTTTATGAATTCTGAAAGGTACCCCCAAACCACCTGGTGCAAAAGGTTTGGCAACATTTTCTCTTAGATTTTAATAGAGTATGTTATTGATAATTTGTCATTATTGTGGATAGTTAACCATATCTACTCTTTCAGCAAAATTCTGGAGCCAGAATCTGTCTTCATCCTGAAGCTCCCATGAAAATCCTACTTAAATAAATTGGGTTTGTTTGGAAGCAGGGCTCAGGGCAGCAGCCCTTATTTTACATCATTGCTCTGCTAACTCTTCTGTAATACCAGAGAGGGATTTCTATCTTCCCAATCTGCAATTAACAAATCCTTTCAAAACTATATGCAAGATTTCTCATATCTATAATATAACCATTGGGCATTGGTTCTTAATTACAAAATTTCTCATAATCTCATTTTTCATTAGTTTGGAAATGAACCTTATGAAATCATTATTAGATTTTTAACAGAGAGTCCTCAGCTCTGATGGTTGATATATACATTTGTTATTTTCTAAACATATTCTTCTTGGCAGTCTGCTATATGAATGAGCACTTTACAACAAATTTGCACTGCTATATCTTTATGAGCTACACATTATTCTTAATTAAAGATTTCCATGACACACTAAAAGAGACAAAGCAAATGAAACAATGTTCCATACAAAAGAGAAATCTATATAAATACCTTCCACCTCTTTGGTTCTTCCCTTATGGCTGCAGAAAAATGCATCTAAACATTATTCCATTCTGCTAGCACAGTGACAACACAATGACCTTGGTCAGCAGTTTCAAGAGTAATGCATCAATATATGATGAAATTTATAAATGGATGTTTGTAGCTAAGATCATTTTTTGGTTATAAACAACTATTTATTCATCTCTGCTATAGCAACCATTCATTTGGATGCATTATACATACCAGTAAGCTAGGGCTTGAAAATTAATATATTAATTCTTCCAGTTTTCAGGTTTGGCCAAACATTTAGCATATGATGCATTTATGACATATACATTGTTTCTTAAACAAGTGAAATTAATATAATTTATAGTATATTACTCACTGGGTGATTAATGCCATTGATAGTACATTTCAATAGCTGGTTTAATAATCTCCTGAAATGCTGGAGATAGGAAGGGTATTTATTTGCTATCAGCCATATTCTCAACATATACATTCATGTCTAACGCAAAAAGGTGAAGCCTACTTTTGTTCCAGTAATTATTAAAGGTGGGTTTTAAATATTTACTTAACTGTTTGATAAATTAATTGTGAACTTTGTAAGTGCATTTACTATATTTTTGGCAGAATTTAATTATTTTTCTTATTTTTGCAATATTTACAATATTTTCAGAGCCAGCTTTGAGCTATTCCTAGTTTAAAGAAAGTTCTGTGGGCTAGGTATAGCGGTCACAATGTTAAACCTGTCTGCACTGTTTTGGGAGCTTAATGTGGTGCTAATATGGTGGATACATATAATTTTCTAAGAAATTTCTGTCATTTTCAAACTTATGAACTCTTCTGCCAATGCACAGCCTGAAGAAGAGCAAGTGTTTTAAATTATGGATATACTTGTCTCATTCACCCCAAAAAACATGGTAAATGAGCAACTTATGTCACATTGAAGGTAGTAAAATGAACACTTGTCAATAAAATTGTATACATACCTATGGTGCCTTCTTTCTGTAGCTCTATGTTTAAATAGAGTCTTTAATCTGTATCCATATCAAAGTTACCAAATCTGGACTGCAATCATCCAATATTTTACATCTCACACCTGGGAGACCTAGTTTATCGACATTTCTATTTAAAAAAGGTGGTCTAATTTGACAAAAATAAAGCATCTATAGAAAATGTTTCATGTTTGTTTTGGGGTATGCATTCATAAATAATCCTAAAATTATGTCCTGTGCTAGGCCACAGTATATTGATTTAGGTTTTAGCAAAATGTTTGATTATTATAACCAGACAAGCAATTATAAACAAGAGACTAACACAAGTTCATACATGTTTGCCAGAAATGAGATCTTAGAATTAGAATGGACAGTTGTATAGATATACAAGGTATTTAAGATGCAGAGATGCTCAGCTTTCAAAAAGTGAAAAATCTTTAGATCAAAAATGAAGTGGGTATGGCATTGATCTGAAAAGACCAGAGTGGGATATGAAACATCATAGATTTATGCTTGATGCTATCCAAACCTATAGTGATCCTTCCTCTACAACATACTTTAACTAGCAAGCCACTAATCTAGTCAAATCCCATTACTGGTGATTATTTGGACAGTACACAGTTACACTAATTGAATCAAAAGTTGTCATTTTTTTCCAGTAGGTTTCTACATATCCAGTAGGTTTCTCTGCCAGAAGAGTACTAGTGAGTTATGTTCTTAGCAGATTTACACTAGCTGCCAGAAAGCAATAGGTGTGGCTTGGTCAGCGCAGCCAATATATTGTTGACACAGAGTCCTATCCTGCCTTTTTAACTGTTCTTTCTCCTTTCCTTGGAGGATCAAGTAGCCCAAACATGTCAATTGAGGTTTCCTATAGCATGGCTGATTAGATGGAATTAATTGGATCCTGCACATGGCAAGTTCTAAGTCAAATGTATTCCATGGATATTTCTTGACTGAGTCAATTCACTCCCTTTTTATGTTCTCCAATGCTTTATTGACTTGGTTGAATGTGCTGCAATAAACGAATCAATGCATGTTGTCTGGATTGGCTTAGAGATTAAAGGTTCTCTCTGTATATTGTACTACACATTTGGACACTATACAAACTACTACACTAGGTTTTAAATGTACATCAGATTAATCATTATAAACAGATTAGTTTCATAACTATAACTTTTAAAAATAGTAAGATTATTTTCTGTCCTTAGTTAAACATTTCTGAACATTTTCTTTAAAAAAGTAATCCCTTACCAAATGAATTTTCAGAAAAGTATATAATATTTCATAAACTACGCCCCCTAAAAATCATACCAACTGATTTATGGCTCTGATTTACTTTTTAAATCCTGAACAAGAGCTATTAAACACCCATTCCTAAGGGTACATTTTTATTATAAACAGATGGGAACTCTCATTCTTACATGAAATATGGTTCTTGTTTCACCTTTCTTTATTCATTAGATATCTGTTGGGACTTATAGTGGGTCATTTGAAGGTTTAATCCCTTATTCTTGGTTCCTATTGTCATCAGTTCCCCTATTCATGGTTGCATTCTTTATCTCCCTTGATTATGATAATTATTCCTATGTAAACACTAGTTGATCTGTTTCCATGAGTTGCACACAATCTCCTTTATTTCCTGTCTACTTTGCCCTAATAAATACAGCATTCTTTTTCAGAAAAGGGAGGACACTTGATTTTTTCCCCTTGCCTCATTTTTCAAGCAGAGTTTCATGACATTTCAAATTTTTAAGTAAACAAAAAGTTCTATTTTTCATCATGACAGCAAAGAGCAATGATATATGAACCTGCAACATGTAATGGTTTATCTCTGATGATAGTCGAAGAAGCCCCCATATATATTTAAGAGACGTTGAAATCGTTTGTTTTGGCTCAGTATTAATTTTTTTGTCTACACCCTACAGCTTTATGCTATTTTTTCATGTTTGATAATATATATTTCCCTTAAAATATACATGACTGTCATAAACTAGCCTCAGAAAATGCCCAGGTATTTCTTAAATTAGTGCATTACATAATATGTTGTTAAATGCAGTCCTTTGCTTTTTTTATATCTATATTTCTTACCAAAAAGTTGCAGATTAGTTAGGCCTGAAAATCCAAAAGGTGTGTTTTTCAAAAGGCAACTGGACTTTGTTTTTCCTTGAAGATATTTCGCTTCTCACACAATTCAGTGGGGATTTACCAGCACGGTGTTTTGGATCACATTTTAAGGTTCCCATACCTGTTTTTGGGTTTTTTGGTTTTACTTTCACACTTCAGAAAACTTCTAGAATCGGCCTCCATGGTATTTCTTTTTATAAATTTGTTCAACCTTGTGCGGGTCCAGGAGAACCTATAAATGGCAATTTAATGCAATTGGGTTTCTAAGATTATTTTTTTAAGAAGTTGTCAAGGAGCAGATGGCAGTGAATCTCTCATACAAAAATGAACAATCTGTTGATTCATACTAGTCATAATTTGTCATCTTAAGCCAAGGATATGATGGCTAGGATTAATAAGAGCTGTTTAATTCCTGAATTCTTGTACTTCAGCTCTCCTGCCTAATTGCGATACTGATATCTAAAGGAAGAAATTATAATCATTGTAAATGAAAGGTAATATGGTGTTACCAACTTAACATTATTCTTGATAAAGAGTGGCACCTGCCTGAGGTGAGACTGTTCCCATCCTAGATATTCCTCAGGAATTCCCTCAAAACATGATAATTGTGTCAACAGGCTGAGGTACCTCCAGGAAGTGGCAAATTAGTGAGGTGACTACATTGTCTATAATTTTAAACCCTCTGCTGGTCTATGAATAGTAACATCAACAAAGTGTTATAACTGTAGATTTTTGAAATTTTATTTCATGGTTTGTTTTTATTGTATCTTCCCAGAGTCACATTCTGTGATGTTGGCTATATAAATATGAAATAAATACATAAAGTGTCATTTCATACTCAGGTAGAGGATCAAATATGCAAAGTCATCATATTGCATTATGGGAAAGCTATCAAGAAACTTCTTTTCGATATATTAATTAGAGAAGATGTTATGTGTAAGAAAAGTCAATACCATTGCTGAAATCTAATACGGTATAACAAAGAAATATATATTTGTATTACCCTTTTCAGGAAAGCTATATCAATAAATAGCATAGTGAGTTTTCAGATAGGCTCTTTTTTGCAGCAAGGTATAATAATAGAATTTTGAAAGCCTATCCAATTTTCTCTCTGTCCTATTGCAGCTTTGTGTCATTTTCTTCAATATATGAATGAACAAATATGATTTTAACTCATTTGTTTAAGTGGGTTCTCTTTATCTATTTTCAGGACTTGTGTGGAGAACAGATCATATTTTAAGTTATATTTATGGGGAAATATTTGAAAATTCAAAATTTTAAGCACCACTATGTGTGTATGTGTGCATTCATGCAGACTGTATCAGCTCTTGCCTTAAAGTGGTTTTTTTAAAGGAAAAGTATAAACAGCCTTCCAGTTTCTTAAAAATACACTTGACATAGTATAACAAAAGCCTGCAAGCAGCATTTACTACTAGAAACTGGGTTATGAATAACAAGAATTCTCTTCAAGTTTATAGATATATTCAGAAAAAAAAATACAAATGGTTTTTAAGATAGCATTTGCATGATCCATCCAATTATTTTTTCTAGGATGGGGGGTCATTCAGGAAAAGTATGCAATATTGTCTGTTTTAGGATTTCTTATGTAAATGCCGCTCAAAGAAGTGAAAAGAAATTTGAAAAAAGAATATAGAAAAAAGGCAGGCATTTATTTGCCTGCCCAAAGGTTAAATCAAAATGATGCAATTAATAAGATACTGGGGAGATGAGTTTATTGGGGTGGGAGTTTTTGTAGGCAATATAATCAGTCATCTAGTGCTTATGAGAAAATAAAATGAGAAGATGATAGCTGTATTCACCTTAAGCATGGATTGTATGACATTGGAGTCCTCTAGTCTCCAAAGACTGAACAAAGACATTAGGACAAAGAATATAGCACTCAGATAATGAGATATTTAAAAAAAAAATCCTTCTCCTGCATAACTGTGTAAAAGAAATGATGTGTGTATATGTTGACTAATAGGAATGTTAAAAAAAATCATTTTTCAAGCGTGTGGTTTCACTACTGTATCTTCTGTTATAGTCCAACATGACTATTTTTCCCCACCCATGTCCTTGAAAACTGTTCCATAACTTACTAATCGCATTTGTTTGTTAGAGTATCAAGAATGTATCCATACAGAGTAAATAATGAACTGACCTATTACATATGTTACACCAGAAATTGTGACGGACAGGATGAAGGAACAGGATTGAACAGCGGATAGTTTGTGAACACACAAACACATACACAGAAGATTGAAGTTTGTGATTGGTAGGAGCATGATCATAAAATACTTCTTAATTTGAATAAGCTTACATTTCTTGTATAGTGAAGAAATCAGCTGATAGTTTGCAAACACACAAACACATACACAGAGGATTAAAATTTGTGATTGGTAAAAGCATCATCAGAAAATACCTCTTAATTTAAATAAGCTTCAATTTCTTGTATAGTGAAGAAATCAGCTAATAGTTTGCAAACACACAAACACACACATTATGGAAAATTGCTATGTTTCCATTTTATTTTCAGGATGATTGAAAATGTCTTTTCAATTTGTCCAATGGATGTTTCATTTTAGCCTAGGTTAGAAGTTGTGAAGAGTGATATTACTGATGTTTGTTGTTAGACATCTTTCTCTTTTTCTGACTCTTCCATGGCTTCCCATAGTTTTCACTGGAAAGTTTTCTCCAGAGGTCTTCCTTTGGGATTTACACAAGAATTCAGGGAGATAGCAAATTTTTGGAAACACGAATGTTCATTAAAAGAGAGACATGCAGCTCTTAATTACTTCCCAACTAAATAAGGCTAAAAACCTTCAATGAGTGCTTTGTTAACCTGTATGTCTTTGACATAAACAGTTGCCAAATCTTCACACATATACATCTTTCAATAATAGCATAAAATTGTTGGAGGAAAAAATACATTTTTTCTGGGGAATAACACTGAATTACTGGGACACTCTTTCTAAAGAGACCATTATGACTGGCCAAGCCCACTTTTATTTAGTCTGCTATTTTAATAAATGCCTAATTTGATCATGGTGTCTTTTAAAATGCCTTGCCCTTGACTTTCACATTTTTAATATTTTCTAGTGTACAGTGCTCTATGAAATTATTATTAGTTCATCACACAGTCTGCCAGATGTGCAGACTGAATCTGACATTTTGTCTACCTATCAAGTCCTTTCCAAGAACCTGGGATAGGCAGATGTGGTTGTTTGATGGAGTTACAGACATTGTCACAGAATGTAAGCTGTTTCAAGTAGAGCTGCCTTTTGCAATGGCTTTTGGTGAATTTGTTAATGCCATTGGTGTTCAAGTGATACTCCTGTTGTTATTGTTGTTGATGATAATAACTGCTGTAAACTTGGAAAGACTTAAAAAATTAATCAAAATGCAGAATAAAGGATGGTATAAAGTGATTTAAAAATTAATAAATAAAATGGAAGACAGAAAAAATCAACCATATTTCCCCTCTTTGATGTTATCTTTGTATTGTGGATAAAATAACTTTAAATGAAACATAACTCCATCTCCAAACAATATTTGACCCAACTATGATTACCTGGTAGTCATAATAACATCAGCATTTGGATAGGTAGAAAAATTGAGGAAGGTTTCCTTAATAATAGAGTTCTAGGACAAAGCTCCTAAAGATAACTTTGTGATAGCCTAGGAACTCTTGAAAGTAATAACATCAATTTTGAGGAAGGAAGGAAGGAAGGAAGGAAGGAAGGAAGGAAGGAAGGAAGGAAGGAAGGAAGGAAGGAAGGAAGGAAGGAAGGAAGGAAGGAAGGAAGGGTCTCATGTACACAATAGGGATTGCCAGCCTTGTACATTATATTCCATTTGATTTTCTTTTTATATAGTCTCCTGTTTATAAAGCTAAGTTGTGAACATTAGCAAGCTCTTATACAATGCTCCCACTCAACTGCCACATTTGAAGAGATGCTAGTATTCTAAGAATAGAGAAGAATGTGTTGCATTTGCAGAAAATGGAGCTATTCACAAGGAAGAGGCTATCAGAAAAAAGAAATATTAAATGTAATTGAACATCATAGCTGAATATGCCCAAGGATTCAGGTATAGACTTTAAAAAGCTAGGCAAGCAGCATTCAAAACCAAATGAACAAAAGCTTAGACTTTTGGTAGGGCTATCTTTTTTCCCCTCTTGCATTACATTCTTGATGTAGCTTAGAAGTTTTTTGACTTTTGCTATGAACAAAGCAGCATAATTAATTTTAAACAAATAGTTCTGAAAGTCCCACCAAGATCATGTCTTTACTCTAAAGCTTTGGCATAGGTAAAACTAGTTATGCTAAGAACTGAAATAGTCTGTGGTATCCCAATTCCTTGTTTTTTTCTCCAATCTCCATTTACAATATGCATTATAAATCTGTTCCTTCCCTTTTTCAGTTTTAATTCCATTGCAATTGTTTTCAAAGCAGAAGCAACAAACTAAAATAGAATATTTCAGTAGAAAATGGTTATCATAGTGCAACCATAAATTAAAAAAAAACAATAAAGTCCAACAAACATCATCATCATCAAATAAATTGAGAATATGGTACATTAGGGCGGAAACAGTCAATATTCAGTTCATTAGCATGTTCACATTGAAATTATTATTTACCATTACAGAGTAGGGATGATCATGCAACACTGTGAAACAAGGACACATCTAGGTAACATCTGCAGATACATTATTAGCATATTTATGCATGAAAAAGGAAACTTTTGGTGAAAAAGTAATAGCTGAGATTTTCTGTCATTAAACCATTGTGATTAATCTAACTGCTTTAAAATGTTGCTTAGATTTGCCTTACCAAAATCTTTTCAATATATTTATTGGCATCACACAATATAGACCAATTGGAAGAAAAGGAAAATATTTTCCTTGAAGGAAATCTGCTTTCAGGGTACTGTAGAAGAGGATCATGTGATAGTGCCTAAAGTCCTACAGGAGCATTTATTATTCTATCATATTTAAGATGCTCATCCTCTTTTTCTCCTGGTTGATTTCATTTGTTCTTTGCCATCAAGCTGAACAGGAAGTAGTCCAGGACAGCAGGATTTTATATTCCACAGAGATAAAAGTGCTTTTATAGTAATCTAGGTATTATTTCTTTTGAGTTGCAAATACTGCACAACTGTTTTTTGGGGTTTTTTTTAAGACTGTATTCTCTTTCTCTTTCACAAGAACATGACCTTCTCTACATGTCTATGTTCTAAATAGAACATAGAAGTCAAGCCAATTCCACAATTTCTCTTTGGTGGTTGCATGGGCCCCTTCTTCAAACTCAGACAGAACCAAGGACTTAACAGGTTAGTTTACAGCTAGCTCAGAGATTGTTTGATTAGATCAAGATATTATTGACAGTGATTAGTGAGTTCTCCTCAGACTGAACCAGACTGAACTCAATGCAAATAGCTGAGCAGGATTGAGTCCTAGTGAGTGAATCCTAATAACTTTATCTGATATAGCCTTAGCCTGATCTGCACAACAACACTGCAATAGTTTTCCTGACCCTTCCTTGACCATAAGAGAGTGAGTCACCTAAACAAGATCACCAAGCAGATACCTGCAGAAACAATAAGAATAGAGAAATATGTAATAGTCCCTGATACAGACCCAAGCTTGAGCCTACTCACTCTTCATTTTACTACAGTGGTTCTATGTCTTTTATGCCAGTTCATCTCCCAGAATTCCTGTGAGAACCAGGGGACCCTCTAAGATCCACCTACAAAGACAGGCTGCATAGGCAGAATCTGATCCAAGGCCACTATCATTGTTCATTCCAAAATGTTATTAAAGACTAAGTTGAAGCATGCACCTGAGTTTCAGGGATACCCCAAGTTAACTATGGAACCTCACTGAGTCCTTCAGTACTTGGGATAGACCATTCAAATAGATTTATCTCCCCTGGTGTAGTTAGTTACATTTTCGGTCTTATTAAGAACTTTATAGATAAGCAAAAAGGATTAGTGAATTAATCAGAACTGTGTCTATATTTATGCCCCCACCATTTTCACTGTTATTTTTTTATTTTAATCATTGAATAACTACTCATAAATAGTAAGCATGTCATATTTAATTCTGTATCATGTAGATGTGTCAGCTTCTGATCACTTAGGAATTAATTGAAATATAATTTGACTGGGGATGCTGAAATTTTGCATGCAACAAAATTAGCCTTTAAATGTCTTTCTTTAGAAAAATATACAGATTTTAGAACATTTACAACTGTGTATAAGTTCCAACAGTGCTTTTTTCACGAGGCAACTGGACTTTCTTGTTTTTCTTCAACAGTTCCAAGAAGGCTCCACACCCATTTGCACTACTCAGGTGACCCTGATGACACAGATAAGCCTCCAGGGGCTTCAACGACTCACTAAAAGAATGCAAATGACCAGCAAAGAGTATAAATCCTACCATTTCCCACCATCCAGTTAGAACTGAGGAAGCTTCTTGGATGAGAAGTGAAACATCTTCAAAGAAAAACTAGAAAGTCCAGTTGCCTTGTGAAAAAGCACCTTTGGGACAACCATCACCTGGATGATTGAGAATCTCCATAGACAACTGTGTATAAGATTACATTTTTCACTATGTTTGCTTCTATAGGTTTTATGTGTGTTTTTTCTTTATGATTTAGCCTTAATTTTAGGGCTTTGTTGGTTTTCTGGTAAAATGTTAACCAATAAAAAGGAGAATAGAGACGTATTTCATGCAACAATTGGATTATTTAAAAAATTGAGTTATAGCTCTTAGTTTCAGTTGAATGAAAGGATTTCTTGATCACCAGTGCCTCACAAAAGTGGGACATATCCTGCCAGGGCCCCCAATATCTGCTAGTTTGCAAGTGCAAAGTAAGAATTTTTTTTAAATTTTAAAATTGGAGACTATCAAGAGAACAAATACTATTTTTACCAGTCTGAATAAATGATTGTTATTCTTTCTGAAACCATTTTTCTTTGAATGAGTCACAAATGGATGATGTAGGTCCATTTTACTATACTAGAAAGAGTTAACTTTCATAATCCTTCCTTCCTTCCTTCCTTTCTTCCTTCCTTCCTTCCTTCCTTCCTTCCTTCCTTCCTTCCTTCCTTCCTTCCTTCCTCTCATCATTTGGAACAATCTACTCAATTACAGTAAAAATTCTACAGTAATTAAAGGTACCATAAAAGAGTCACACTGAGTATTTTCAAACTTTCTATTTCAAAATTAAGCATTTTCCTCATTGATTTATTTAAAACAAGTATACAGCCCTCATTTTATACCGAACTTTGGGCAGCTTCTAGTAAAAAATTAATTATTTTTTCCTAGAGATTATTCCTATTATTGAGAAAAGGTCTAAGCATAGAAAATGATGCAATCCCGGTCTTTCCTGATAAGTTTGCACATTGCATAAAAAGAATATGCACAATCATGGAGCTAAAAAGAAAAATGTGAAGCAATAATAACAGTAAATAAGGGAAGCATCTAAAGAAAAATAACCCATGGATTTCATATGGTTTGACCTTTCTCAAATGTTACAATATGAAATTTTTAAATGCATTAAATGATGTCAAAGCATTCATCTAAACTGTTTTGTCCTATAGGTTTTGAACTAAATTTAAAAAGGGTAATGATTAAGGTCACTAAGTATTAGTTTTCAAGGCATATATTATCAGCTGCAGCATTGCTGAATGCAACCGCAAATGTTTTAGAATGCCCATGAGATTTGAACTCCCTCCTCTTTAAAAAAAAAAAACCATTTAAAACCTGGAATGGAATACTGAATATAAATACTGAATATGGAATACTGCATAAACATTTGCATACTTTTCTCCTTAGAGCAGCAAAAAAATTAGAAATGAGTATTTATTCAGATCTGTAGGGATGTTTTTTTTCCTTGTTTAATGGACATTTATGTATCTGAGGAAGAAAGTATGGAAGAATATGGATCAATAAAAAATACAACTTGGAATAAAAAATCTGCAAAGGCTATCAATATGCTCAAGGTTTGAAGTACAGATTATCAGTGGCTGGATCCTAAAAGCTATACCTTTATTTATCCATCTGTCCATCCATCCATCTGACAGGAGCAGCTATATGACCCCTAAGTCTGACAAGATGGGACCTGGAGCATGCCTTCCCTGATACATTTGGGGCCCAAGCAGAAGCAATGGGAGAAAGTCCTACAAATAACCTGTGCTTATGCCATATACTGTAGGGGTTTATAGGTGATAACCTGCACATTGAATTCTACTTGGGAGCCAGCTGAGAGCCAGGCAGCAATGTTATGTGAGCATAAAAGAAATGTCCAAAATTGCCTGGGCTGCTGCATTCTGGTCAAGCTGCAGCTTTGGAAAGCAGCCCTATGTAGAACGTTCCCATAGTCACTGGAAGTAGGTGGCATATACTTTTAATTTATTATTACAATGGTTGTTCACACAATCGGTCAGATGTTTAAACTGAATCTGGCATTTTTATCCACCTAATGCGTCCTTCCCAAGGATCTGGGATAGGCAGATGATGTTGTTTGATAGTATTAAAGGTATTGTTGCAGGATGTAAGCTGTTTCCAGTAAAGCTGCCTTTTGCAATTTATTAGTTGTGATTTTATCAATACCAATGGTATTCAAGTGATGCTCCAGATATTTTTGGATTGCATCAAAGTGCCTATCAGTTCCAGCTTTGCTTTGCTTTTTACACAGTCATTTTACTTCTATTTCCAAATCTTTGTATTTTATATTTTTTTCTCCAGTTCCTTCTCATTCCTGCTATTTCCAGGTACTGCAATATCCACTACCTAAACTTTTTTGCCTTTCTTATCAACAATTGTTAAGTCTGGGATATTACATGGCAATGCTTCTCAGTTTGAATTGATATTCCAATGGACCTTTTTTGCTACTGTGTCATGCCATTATTCGTAGTCAATCTGTGCAATCTTCTTGTAGCAGCTAACTAGGTGGTCCACTGTTTATTCAGCTTCTTTACAGTGGCAGCATTTGCTTTCTGTTGCTGTCTAGCAATTCTGACCTTATGTGCATTTCTTTTTAAGATTTATTTTTAAGAATTATCCCCTCTGTTCAACTTTTCTGTTCTTATCCACTGCCAGTTATTGTTGTTATCTGTTTTGCCTGTTTGTTTTTTATGTACTGGCCATATACTGTAATATGTTACCTTGCTATGTTTATTTTCTGTTCTTCATTTGGTGTTTCTTGTAGGCTAGTTTACTCTCTCAAGTATTCAGTAAGCCTTCATGATGTATTAGCTTCAATGCCTCTTCTTCATTATCCATCAAGTATTCTTCTAATGCCCTTTTTTCTTCTTCAATTGTCTAATATACTTGCAACATTCCATACCCATCTATTTTTATTGATAACTAGTTTCTGTCAACATCACTGCATGGATGAAGGGCATAATTCATTGTGATTATTTTTCTGGTCTTCCTATCCAGGGCTTTTAGTTTTGCTTGTGTCCAGTCCACTATTCCGGTTATGTATCTAATGATTGGAATTATCCATGTGTTAATTGCCTTGATAGTATTTCTTTTATTTTAAGATCATCATTTTCATGAAATATTCACTTCTAATCTTCTTGACTTCAGTGTACTCAATGTTGTCAGCCTGAAAGATGTCTGTGTATTTGCAGTGATCATCTCCATCCAGACTCTGATATTATTTTTATAGCACACCTTGATTCCTACAATTTTCACAATTCCCCCCCTTTTATTAATAATACATGTTTATACAAGACTTATGCCCATCACAATTTCATCCTCTTGAAGTGCCACAGATAAATTTCCATGATATACTCATATGGATTTATAGTAGCTATGAAGAACTATTATTCATGAACAACTATTGTTCATTACTACCATATATTAGTACATTACATATTAATTAAATCCAAATAAGCAAGTATTGGAGATTAGTACTATTCTGGTTCAGTAGGAAAAAATAATGACCTCATTATAAATAAATGCCATGCTGAAGTATGTCTATCAATTTTCCAATAGTTTTTTAATCTTGTTGAATGTTTCTAATTTTCTGCTTAATTTTTAGGTTCCTTTTGTTATTAGTATGTGGTTTTACTTAAAGCGCTACAGTTTGCAGTCCTGCCTGTCCCTATTTTCTATACCTGATTGGAAGCATTTCCTTATGATGTGACTTGGCATTTCATTGAGCTATGGGAAAGAAGAAGACTGTGGAGTGTTAAAGAGATGAATGAATGAAATGAAAAGTAGGATGCTCACACATATCTCTTGTAATTATAATAAATCTATGAACCCAATATTACTTCCCGCAAATATCATTCCCCCCCCCATGGGGGTACGGAATTAAAAACTATTTATTTCCAATAAATTGAATAAAAATGATGGATGCAAGCAAGTCAGAGGAAATGTCTAATGCAGCAGAAATTGTCTTTCTGAGGTATCCCTGTTGAACAATGGTTCTGAAAGTTCTCTGACCCTTTAAGCCTGCATCTTTGTTTGGTTTGGTTAAATCTAGAAAGGAATTTTGAATTAAATTAGAGTTTGCTGTGACAGAGAAAACAGTCTTTAGAGTAGGCAAATTGCATTTCTCTGGTTCAGTGATTTCGCTGTGCCACAGCTCCTGTCAGGAAGAGTTTTGCATTATTGAGAGCTGGTAGGTTTCCTTGTAAATACTCACCAGCAGTACACACAGGAACCATACAATGGGTTCCTTGTCTACTTCTCATTCCTGTCTCAACACAGATGCACCAGAGCTCCCTTTGCATGAATATAAAAATAAAACGAGAATGTACAAATCTTTATATAAAGTAAGGGTCTAATGAAGGGAAGGAATACCCATGTACACATATCTCTTTGAGAAAAAGTGCTTCCCCCCCCCCCTTTTCTGTCTCAACTAGGTCTCACCCAGCTAGTTTAATATCTGGTGTTACAAAATCCAATGTGTTTTTAATGGAGTGCATAGGCAGGAATGTTTCCTTCTCTTAAAATCATTCTGAATGGAAGCCTGGCACAGTTTACCTTGATTCAATTATAGCTAGAAGATCCATGCCAGCTGTAGCTATTTGGTCCCCAGCATGGAAAAGAGCACAGGTTTATCCCCCACTGGTATTCTGGCTGTATTTGTTTTGAGCAAGCATGTTACTGCTATAGGCAGCATTTGGACAAACTCTAAAAATCTTTTTAACATTCTACTGGACAAGTCTAACACATCTGTGTCATAAATCTAACAGTCTGCATCATATAGAACAAAACACTTCAACTTGAGCAGTGCTTAAGGAACTGGAAGCACCTAGAAAAAATAATTCACACTTATTAAATCTCAATTTTTACCTAAGAAAGGTGAAGATTCTATTTTTTTAAAAAAAGGGATTGTTTCGCCATCTTAGACTGTTTTGAACAGAAAAGGCAGATAAATAAACATGCTTGAAATGTATTTTCATTGTCTACATTTTCTTAGAGACTTCTGCTGGGATATGAGGGAACTTAGTGATCCATCTGATATACTTGACATGCCCATCAGCATTCTTGCATATTATCCCCACTGCATTAAACAGCTGAGACATCGCTTCATGATCCAGGCCTTTCAGAGGTGCACTGACTACAGCACAGACAGAAGTTTTGGTTAGTGGCTCACGTGTCAGAGGAATCACTCCCTGCGAGAGACCAGTTTAGCTTCTTTAGAAGTTGAGGCATTTCACAAAATGTAATTGGTTGTTGTTTCAATCCATATACATGGAATGCAGCAGTTGGAGCTGCATGTGTATGACTCCAATCAAAATGATTATGCATGAGAAAGAATGAAAGTCAGATTTTCTTTTACAGAAATTATTGTGCTCAATGTTTAAAAAGTGAGGAATTGTTTATCCTTGTCAAGAAGAACTTTTAATAACTAGGTCCCTAACATATCCTAGTTTCTGTTCTCCATCATATTTGGGTAAGAGCATCTGGAAATAATTAAGCAGATCCCTATGAATAATGGGGTATCTCACATAATAAGAAAGACTACCTACAATAGATGTCTCAAAGAGAAGGCTACTCTGCAAGGCAGGGTCTTATTTCTGCCAGCATCTTCATGATACTTGCTTCTACTCACTTCCCAATGCCAGATCTACATTCTTTCAAAGGAGATATTTGTTGTTATCTTGAGTGTCGTGGATACTATTATCTCTCTTATACCACTATTGACTATTCACCATATTTGATTTTGATGTTACTTGATTATAAATGTTTGTTTTTTTGACAAACATAGAAGAAGGATATCATGGTGGTGCAGTAGTTAGAGTGCAGAACTGCAGGCTAACTCACTGCTCATTCAAGGAATTAAATTCTGAATGGCTAAAGGTTGACTCAGCCTTCCATTCTTCCAAGGTTGGTAAAATAAAGACCCAGATTGTTGGGTGAAATATGCTGACTCTGTAAACCACTTAGAGAGGGCTGTAAACCACAATGAAGCGATATATAAGTATGTGCTGTTGCCATTGCTATTGCTATACATTCTTTGGCACTATTCATCCAAAGCATTGCCTCTTTGCTTCAATGATGAGAATAACATCTCCTCTGAGTGTGAAGCATGTTGACAGTAATTTAGATTGTGTTACACAGGCCTTCTAGATTACATCTGAAATATAAGATTGACTAATTTTATTCTGAAATACAGGAGAAGCTTAGCACCATTTGGAATTAGACACTATTTAAGTTGCACACAATCTGGGGTAAATTTTCTCTCAATGTGGTAAACCCATACTCTTTATAAGGAAATTATACCTGCCTTGCAAACTACTTTGTAGATTATCTTCCATACGTGAATCCACCCTAGCAACCTAGCACTAAGGAGAAATTTCCTAACAGTTAGAACAATTAATCAGTGGAACAACCTTCCTTCAGAAGTTGTGAATGCTCCAATGCTGGAAGTTTTAAGAAGAGACTGGACAACCATTTGTCTGAAATGATATAGGATTTCCTGACTGAGTAGGGGGTTGGACTAGAAGACATCCAAGGTCCCTTCCAACTCTATTATTATTATTATTATTATTATTATTATTATTATTATTATTATTATTATTATTAGTAGTAGTAGTAGTAGTAGTAGTAGTAGTAGTAGTAGCAGTAGCAGCAGCAGCAGCAGCAGCAGCAGCAGCAGCAGCAGCAGCAGTAGTAGTAGTAGTAGTAGTAGTATATTTTTTATTTTAGTGATGAGCAGACTTGAATTTTGCATTATTATGACTGGGTGGGGAAGCCAGAACATAAGCTAGGAGCATAATTTAAAATTAAAATAAAATAGTTGAATACAATTAATATGATTGTGTCTTATGAATGTAATACAGTTATGTTTAGAATTATACTTCACTAGGAGAATTTTGAGATACATCCAGGAACTCTAGCCAATGTTTTTAGGCATTTCATTTGGTCCTGAGGCTGCTAGCTATACACTCCTATTTTTAAGCATTCCCATTAAATATTAGGAAGTAAGACTCTGACAGAATAATTAACAAAAGGGTTTTTGCAAAGCTAGAGGCATTCAGTTGTTTCTAATTGCATAATTATATTAGCGTGCTTCGCTATAATATTTGGTTTTTTAAGAGCTCCAAATTTGAGTCATTAGATTAACCAATTAAAATATATTGATTGACTAAGAAGTCACCCTCAATTAATCATGTAACACCTTTTTTTAAAAAAAGGGGGGGTTTTTTAACATTAGGTATTTAGAAGAATTGAAAATGGCAATTTTTCTTCATTTTTATCTAGAAAGCTATTATGTATGTGCCTGATCCATCTAAGAAGAGAATGCCCTTTTTTGCCAAAAAAATTGTTTTATGTTCATTCAAATCTACTTCAATTTAAATGATTAAAAATGAATTAACATTTACATGATTCGTTGATTTTTTTTTAAAAAAAAATTAACCTCAGCTTTTATAACAAAACAGTTAATTGGTGCTTAATACTTTATCCTTCATTGCTTTATTTTTCTATAGATCTAGCAACTTTAAAACAAGAAAACTTTGCTTTGCATTTGGCTAATCTAATACCTGTCATATTATATGTGTCTATGCAATATTTCTTCTGCCTTAATAAGCATTTTAATTCTTTTTTTCACTGCCCAAAATGTAAAATCTTGGAGCAATCCTGTTGTTGCTTATCATTCATCATTTAATCTCTGATCAATCTATCAGTTGTAGTAAACTATATAATCTCTAAGAAATTGTTGATTCCCTTCATTCACATCTAAAAAGGAAAGAAATATTTAAAGTAGGTAAAAGTTAAAAAAAGAAAAAAGAAATATTTAAAGAAGTGACTTCCAATCTCCATCATAACAAATGCAACAAATTTAGTAATCCTTTGCTTCCTATAAAATTATATGTAAGTACTTCTTCCTGTGTAATCCATATGCAAATCTATAAATTATTAACACTACAATTCTGGTGTCAGCAAAAAATCCATAAAGGATCTTATTTTAACCATGGTCAAAGAAACTAATTTTGTACTCCTCCTTCTAGCAATCTTTATCTTTAACTCATTTAGATGTTGTCAAAGGATATGATTTCTCTTCAGTTTTTCTTTTCCCACAACAGCTTCTTCAAGACTGTAGCAAAGTTCTTTTGTAAATACAGTAAGGAGTCATTATGCATTTTTTTTACTTATCATTTGTATTTCTACTTTATCATCTCTGTCTTATAATCCACATTATTTTCCTAACATTTCAACAATTTGTTTATATTCTAATAATTCTGCATCACGTGAGGTTTGTTTCAGATCTTTATCCTGCAGATCTTCCAGGGTATTCTTTCTCATACCTGTCATTTCTTTTATAACATCATTTGGACATGGTCTATGCACAGAAACAGTCAACATTGCTGACATTGTAGCTGCCAGTTTCTGTTCCATTCTTCAAATATTTTCTAAAATATTTCAAATATTTTATTTTCTGTCATTTTTGTCCTAAAGCTGATCTAAGACAAAAGGCAAACTTCTCTCTTTTCTTTTTCCTTTCAGTCCCCTTGTAGTGTCTAATTTCTGAAACCGTAATCTGTATGATCTTGCATCCTCATCTTGTCCAGAAAGTTTCTTTAGTCATGGCCACCAAATGGTCTTCACTTGTTGGAGACATGCTAGTTCACCATTCATCACCCAGAAGTCTGTAATTGGTAAGGGTCCTCATGAAGTAATAAAAATCTCATTCATAATGAGAAACTGGAAGACTGATTTCAGCAATTTATATAAGCTCAACTTATTGGTTGTATCCCTGTATTCTCAGTTGTCAAGGATATCCTGTGCCTTGACTGCACCCTCTATGATCTGATTCACATCACATTTAAGTTTTAAATATTATCACTTATATTCCATCCTCCAAGTTACTTTCTGAAGATCCTATTTCTTAATTATTGCATTTACAAATAATTGTTTACGTTCTTTTTCAGTACTGACCTGCATTAAGTCTGAAGCTAATACCGTAAACCTCCATTCCTGTTGACTTTATATTCTAGAATGAACTCGTTTGATCAGTTTTAGATTAATCTTTCACTTTTTGATTCCATTTATAAAACACTTCTGGTATGCATGGATGGTTACAGAGGCATCAAAGCCATTTGCTAAAAAGTACCAGTGATCAGAAATGCCAGTCTTAGCTAATCATTTGTCAACCATGTAAATTGTCCATACAGAAAAGAACTAAGAATCATGACTAGTTCCAATACACACTGCACATGAAAATTAATAATAATATTTTTATAAGTCTCAGCCATACTCCACCAGCATTCTAAAATGAGCTAAATTCAAGGGTTAGATATAAGACCATGGAGATAAAGATATAATTATCTTTTTGTTAATCATATTGATCCTTGGTAATTTTAGAGCAGTAATCAAATTTTAGCCAGCACAGAGGGTTTTGCTGGGCTACAACAGCCATTTTTAACCTTTCCAATTGGGATCCTACATAGTTTTTGTTAAATAATCATCAAACACTTTATTTTAATCTGGTGGCTCAGTTCACAAATTACTGCAGGGTCCTTAGTGCTCTCTGAGCTTGGTTGTGTGAAAAGTAATTTTTATATCAAATTAACTTTATCCCTGCACTGTCTCTAACTTTTCCTTAATCATTAACATGATCCACAGGGATCTAAGACTGGAAACAATGTTGCAAGCAAAGGTAAATACATTGTTGCAGAAGATCATTGAATTGCATCTCCACTAAATAATTGAGCTGAAACTGATTGAATCAAGAAAAAATAGCAAACAGGGAAAATCCTTTACACAAACTTCTTTGAACCCACAAATGAGTTATCCAAACCTATCCCACAAATCAAAGAAAAGGGTCTGTAAACATAAGAGAAGCTAATTAAAATAATGTTGCCACTGAAGCTACAAGTTAAACACCACACAAGGCACATATACACTTATACTCTGCGCCCCCACAAAGCACATCTTTCCTATAAATATTTCTACCTTCTATTTGTACACCTATTTATAGGCTACCTTAAAGAGTGGATTCCTTGCTCTCAAACTACCTCCTTTCCCTGCAGTATGTTTGGTGTTCCTCTTGCAAAAAACCCCATCTCAGATCAGGATTCAAAATCTTCTTACAGTTGTTTCCTTGCAGATGTTTCAATAACATACTCATTAGTGCATCAGGAATGCTGCAGTTCAACCCTAAGCACCCTAATTCTAGTAGTAACACAAATTATTGTAAGGCAAAGCCATGACATAGTTTTTTTTCATTTTACTGCAACATGGAAACTCAATTGTTCTGGTTTTTAAAACATGCTTTTTGATTTCATGTTGGGTGTGAATCTGGTAATATGGCTCAGTTAAATCATGCTTTAAACAAAGCACAATTTAGTATAATTTGCAAAACTAGATACTGGGAGGACAGTGTAGTAAAAACAATTTATAAACATAATGATTGGTGTTTAAAGCATTGCTTCTCAACTGCAACCATTTTAATGTGTGTGTGTGAGCTTCAACTACCAGAATTCTTCCAGCCAGCATGCAAGGGAGTTGAAGTCGAAACATCTTAAAGTTGCTGACATTGAAAAACAGTGGTTTAAGGTACCATTATGGTAAAAGAAACTTGTTTCTAAGGGCTTTGTAATTTGGGGTGAAGAAAGAAATCTAATGTAGGACTAGATAGCAATCCGGTGATTGGTGGAAGCAGCCAAACTGCCTCACCTAGTTCCTGCATGTTTATAGTTGTAATGCAATGTTCCAGGGTTTGTTTGTTTTTTTTTAAAAAAAGTGGCCCTGATTTATACCTTTTAGGCAGTATTTAGAAACACCCAGCAAAGAGAGTTTTCAATATTATGTTGTGAAATCAGGAAGTTTATCTAGATGAGAAACTAGTTGGTTTGATTTGCTTAAGGACCCAAATTCCTTGCTTATCAAGGCTGAACATCTGAACTCTGAGCTTCACCCAATTATAATTTAAATTGACAGTGCTTTTGGTCTGACTAAGAGCTATATTGAATGACTGAATTTTGATCCTTGAGAGAAAGAAAACAAAGTAGAACAAAAATCTATGGCGTATCATACGCACTTGATTTCTATGGCTTCAGCACAGGCATAAATTAATGGGGTAATAACAAGCAGCTGCAATAACATAAGAGGAATGATGTGTCAATGGTGCTGGAAACCCATACTGTGCTTCAGGTTTTAATATACGAGCAGCCTTATGGTTCAAACTATGTTTCACCTAGTCCAGCATTTGTTCCCTAGCCTTGGATTATTTCAGGCACTTCAGAGAAGGTGTGGATAGCTTTATTTAGTGATCTGCAGCTGACATGAGAGCTTTGGGGAAAGGCAAGAATACAGTTATAGAACAAATGTGTTGCTTGGTATCACTAAGTAGGTCTGGGAATAAAGAATAGCAATAAAAATCCTGCAATAAGCTGCATTGTTAGCCAGGGTAACCAATACTGTAGTAAGCTGACTGACCATAAACAACTTTTAATAGTCTCTATATCCCAAGATCTCTGAAACAAACACATATTCTTTTTATTATTATTATTTCAATGGAGGAGGCAGATCTGTACATCTAAATTGACTGATACAAATCACTTCCCCCTTCAGAGATGAATAGCAAAGCCTCCAGACATTAAGTACTGGAAATATTTCTTGCATTATGATTTTTTAACACTGTGAGAAACAAAAGATATTTAGTGAGGGATCACACTGCCTGTATCCCATTTTTGTGTCTGCATTTAAGGAGGGTCACGTGCCTGATCCCCACTGGACTTATTCTGACTGAATCATTTAAATTTGGCAGCAAGAGAGGCTGAATGATTGGTGATTGTGATGTTTTCCATGGTGGCTACATATTTTTTGTCTTTGCTGTTGTGATGGCTTTTATTCTTACTTTTAATATCTTTTGCCACCAAGAGTCACTTTATTGATATGCAAACTAATTAACTGAAGAAATAAATATGCAGCATTGTAGTTTCTTATAAGTAAATCAGGAAACACAAGAAAACTGTTTTGCATGCCTATAATAGGCATACTTTCTAACCAGTTAAAAAGAGGAAAAAAATCCCACCAAGCCTCCAAAGCAAAACAGGAAAAATGTTTTCACTTGCTTTGCATCACTACTTCATTTCTTATAGCCTTCAGTTATAAAAAAAAGTCAAAACAAAACAAAACAAAAATCTACTCTTGAAACAAATAGAAATGAATTGACAATCTGGAAATGATTTACTAGGGGCATTTTTCTGCTACAATGTGTTCCCTGTTCTTCACTGTGAACAGGGGCAACCATGGAGGGTGTGTGTGTCAAAAAGCCACATTGATTGCAACAATATGAGCAATGATAAGCTTCCCCTTTTTTTCTTACATGCATGTAAGATGTGACATTAAAAAAGGCTATGTGATTGCATGATCACTGATACCATTAAACCAGGCATGAGTGGTTTGTAAATTTGTATACTTATCTATGCATATATTTCAGCCAATATTTAATGAAATGTTTAATTATTAATAATATTTATTTGAATTGGGTCGTGTCACTTCCAAAGAAGACCAAATTGTCCAAAAGGCAATCCTGGACAACATACTATCAGTTATATTGAGAAGCCTGGTTTTGGAGGAGCTATGTTTAAATCCCAGTTCAAGCACTTGGTTGATCAACTTTCTTTTCAGCTTCTGTTACCCACTGCAAAATTGGCATATCAGTAGCTAAGATAACTTGTGTTGAACTGAAACTGTGTGGTAACGTGATTTGCACATTGCAGGTTCCACAACAACTGGGAGCAATTTCTGCCTAGAAGAATAGACATCAGGAGGTCAAATTTGCTCTACTGGAATTTGAAAGAAAAATATGATTCTTGGAGTTTGGAACAATATAGACTGGAAAGGATTTTCCCTCCCAGTGTAAGCTCTCTCTCTCTCTCTCTCTCTCTCTCTCTCTCTCTCTCTCTCTCTCTCTCTCTCTCTCTCTCTCTCTCTCTCTCTCTCTCTCTCTCTCTCTCTCTCTCTCTCTCTCTCCCTCTCCCTCTCTCTCCCCCCTCTCTCCTCCTGTGCTGATGAACCAAAATGTCTAGTTTTATAATGCAAACAAATCTTTAGGAAAGAATGTATCTCTTTTTGCTGAAACAGATGTAAATTTTCCGATTTGACTTTCCANCTCTCTCTCTCTCTCTCTCTCTCTCTCTCTCTCTCTCTCTCTCTCTCTCTCTCTCTCTCTCTGCCTCTCCCTCTCTCTCCCCCCTCTCTCCTCCTGTGCTGATGAACCAAAATGTCTAGTTTTATAATGCAAACAAATCTTTAGGAAAGAATGTATCTCTTTTTGCTGAAACAGATGTAAATTTTCCGATTTGACTTTCCAAACATTATATGCATGGAAAGGAAGCATTGTGTGCAGGAAACAATGTTTGCCTAGAGCCATATGTGCTTTTCTGCTGCTAGGTTAATATACCTATTAGTCTTAATTGTCCTAGCTGAAGGGTAACATTTAAAATCTATTGCTTTGGGCATTTCTTCCCTTCTTAATTTACACATCTCCTTAAATTTATCTTCTTCCAGAATTTTTTTTTTAATGCAGATTTTAGTCACATCACGCAGCAATCAATAGATTGAATGCCAGTTTAACATTCAGTGACGAATGAGCATTTTATCATGTTAACTGAGGCTCCTGTCTTACACATGACAATGTGTATATTCATCTCTTATAGCTTTTGTCTCCCTTGTTAGTGGCTGTGCTATCTCTATATCAATGTTCTGGCTGGCTGCAATTACAAGTTTTCCCAGCTGGAAACTTGTTGATTTTATTCCCCTTTGGGCTCAGTGACATGCTGATCTGTTTTGAAATGAGATTCCTATTGTTTCACCTCTATATTTTTCTTCTTGCTACTACTCTATATTAAAAAAAAGAGGGGCCCTCATTTTACCCCTTTTTTTCATCAATGGTATATAATCTCTCCAAGCTGAGATAAAAAAACCCCATCTGTTATGGCTAAAACCAACACCTTTTTGCCTTTACAAAGCTTTTTCTGAAAAGTTCTTCTGGGAACTTATCTACAGCTCACAATCCTAATATTACTTGGACAGTGAGATTATTCTATTGTGCATTTGTGATGGGTGGAAAACAATTGCATTCAGATTAAAATCATATCTCCTTTCCAACTTGAATGTTCAAATAATTTCCTTCCTTCCTTCCTTCCTTCCTCCCTCCCTCCCTCCCTCCCTCCCTTCCTCCCTTCCTTCCCTCCCTCCCTCCTCCCACTTAAGCTTCATATTAAAATACAGCAACCCATTTTCCTATAGTACCTTTTATTGATTAATTTAAGATATATGTAGAATTCTGCCAACATTTAAGAATCTGGATGGAGACCAAAACAGTTAATGGCATAGTGCGGGGTCGGCAACCTTAAACACTCAAAGAACCACTTGGACCCGTTTCCCAGAGAAAAGAAAACACTGGGAGCTGTAAAACCTGCGCGCACACAAGGGGAAAATTTGATTGAAGAGTTTAATTAAAAAGAAATAGAGGCTGCTGTGCATGAGTTCTCTCTCTTTCTCCCTCCCTCCCTCCCTCCCTCCCCCCTCTCTCTCTTTGTCTCCTCTCTCTCTCCCCCCCTCTCTCTTCCTCTCTCCGATCTTTTGCTCACCTCTCTCCAATCTTTTGCTCACCTCTTTTGCTTCACGCTGTTCTCCGACAAGCTGACACACATTCTTATTGGGCTGGCTCTCTCCTGCCCTTGGTTTGTCAGTCTTCTTCCCCCACTCTGTGTGTGTGTGTGTGTGTGTGTGTGTGTGTGTGAGAGAGAGAGAGAGAGAGAGAGAGAGAGAGAGAGAGAGAGATGCTCCTTCCTGCTTCTTGCTTCCTGCTGAGATGCAGCAAAGGCAGGAGCCCTGCCCAATAAGCTTGTCAGCTTGTCCGAGAACAGCATGAGGCCACTCTCTTTTTTACACACACACACACACACGCAGATACACACACACACACACACAGAGAGAGAGAGAGAGAAGGGAAGCACAAGTGCCTCTCTCTGTCTCTGTCTTTCACTTTGCAAATGGCGAGGAGGCTGGGAGCCGCAGGAGAAGGCTCAAAGAACCACATGTGGCTCTCGAGCCGAGAGTTGCCAGCCTGTGGCATAGTGGAATAATACAATTTTTACAATTTGGCAAAATGCATGGAAGGAATAGACCAGATGGATCTTGTGAAACACCACTATTTTGTCTATGTAAGTTTCATAGCAGGGGAACTCTAAGGAACTCTGAACTTCTTTATGCAGTGTCATATAAGATTTTATATGTTACATCCAGTACTTTGAATTGGACCTTGAAGCATACTGGAAACCAATGCAGTGATTTTTGGGTTGGTTGTATTCTGCAATAGTGAGGCTCATAATCTATTAGCTTCCTGACTGTAATGTTTTGTTCCCAAGTAATCTTTAAATGCAGCCTCACCTAAAGGGTGTTAGAGGTGCCCAGCCTATATTCAGAATATAAGGGAACAGTTCAGGTTCCACAATACAGACAACAAAATTAAAGTGATCCTCTAAGTTAGAGACAAATCAGACATAGTTAAAAAATCCCTCAAATCACAGTTTTATTTTATCCATCCTGGAAGAGAAAAAAAATGAAATTCTATGCCTACTGTTTTCGAAATAAAGGATGAGCCTAATAGCTTAGCCATTGAATTCTACCTGCAGTTCTGCCATTTAAAATGCTCTCTTAAATTCATCTATTTTGACAGCCCTTTGGACTCTCTGAACTGGTAGAATAAATTAGCATCTTTGTGGGAAACTGGTATAGATTTGGATTTAAAGTCATATGGTTTTTCTATTTGATAATGGGGCTCAATTGATTTTGAAAGTACCCTATCAGAGCTGAAGCAGCCAATTGTAAATGAAAACATACAGAAAGGTTTCAGTCTACAACATCTGATAGTTTGAGTTTATTTGTAGTACCTTTTTCAGCAGACTTTTATCTTGCCAACATCCTTTGCTAGGTTCAATGTTCATTGCCCATTATATGTTTCTGCCTGTTTCAGGAAGTTGACTCATCTTACTATGCCGTTCTCCATTGCCCTTTCTATTCAATCAGGCACAAGGACTTAAATATCTCTTTATTAATTATGTGAATTTTCAGAAGACAACCTTATATTTTTAGAAAATGTTGATAAATGCTCAAATATTATTAAATTATCATTGCGGTTTGACATAGGGTTACATAGCCTTGTTATTTAGACATGATTGTAAAGAGTTTTAATCATATTGTTTTATTGGTAAGAATTTAGGTAATGAGGATTTTTTGGTTATTGACTTCTATTCCTATTCCATTCCATTCCACCCCATTCCATTCTATTCCACCCCAACCCTGGAATATCAAATATATTTTCAGTTATTCTGGTTCTATATTCATCTTCCTATACAAAACACTCTTGATGTTTTAACAGTATCTAATATCACTTTTTCTGGAGTATTTGCTAGAATAACTGGCTATAGTCCTATGCACACTTACTTGAGACTATGATTGTTAATTCATTAAACAAAATGGAATTTAGTTACATTTTTGTACAGGCTTCTTGCTTATTTTAGTTTCATGAATAAAAAAAGTAGTGCTTTCAGAAACAAACAGAAGAATGAACTGAATGATCATGTGTATGTTTCTACAGATCTATGATTGACTGTATCTCATATTTCATTTCTCCAAATTATTTCTGTGGGAATTAGACCACTCTATATAGGACAGAACAACACAATGGAAGAGGTTATTCTATATTCCAATACCAAAATAAAGGTGACTTAGCAAAATGTTTGAACTATCACATAGTATCTCTAATTTCACATGCCAGAAAAATAATGCTTAGGATCATCCATGAGGATTGGAGCTCTATATGGAAAAAGAGGTGTCAGATGTTCAATCTATCTTTAGAAAAGGCCAAAGAACACAAGACATTAATAAATAAATAATAATAAATAAACCCTTTATTATCAAAGTATAACATGTATACAGTGAAATTGGCTGAGCCAATTCCGATTCCAATTAATTCCGATGCACACTGCATAATTAGAAAGCCAAAAATTAACAAAAAGAAGTATGTGCTTCAATGATTATAAAAAAAGGCCTTTCATTATGTTTATCATATCAAGCTGTAGAAAGTGCTTAGAAAAATGGGAAATCCAGATCATCTCACTGTCCTCATGAAAAGCTTATATATAAAGAGCAATAGCACTTAGACTTATGTAGCCCTCCATAGTGCTTTACAGTACTCTCTGAGCAGTTTACAACATCAGCATATTGCCCCGAATAATCTGGCTCCTCATTTTAAAGAATTTTAATTTTGTAAAGTTATTAAAAGTATACAATTACTGTGAATTCATTATCAGGAGGAAGCCATTTTCCTTTGTTCTATCTTGTTTACAATCTTGCCTTCATTTCAGTAAAATTTGATTGGATGCCATCATTCATTTTTCTCAATATTTGAAATAGTAATAAATAGAATGCATCTGGAAAAAGCACATGGAAGTAAGGTAATGCATATGGCTTAGATGTATATTCCTTAGGGAAATGAAAGCACTACAGCGATTGATCAATGTTATTTATAATGTTTTAGCAAGAATTCTGTTTAGGCAGTGGCATAATCAATGCAGTTCAATATAGACCCACTGCACAGGGATCATGGTAATTAGGATTCCTGAATACTGTTTTACATGTTCATCTCTCTGAGCTGCAGAAAGTTCAGGGGTTAACTTTCAGAGATCTGTAAAACTATTAGAAACTTAATTATTGTTGTCATGCTGCAAAACATGGAATATTAATGGGTGATGTTAGGGTAATAATAAGGAGAAAATAGTTTTTGAGGATGGGACCAAAGGTATTGTATCACTACTGCAAGACTATTTTTTCAAAAATAAGCATGATTTACTAGCCTTACTATAGGATCCATGTGTTTACTAGCTATACTATAGGATCCATATTATAGGATCCATGCATATTATAGCTATACTATAGAATCCATGCTATAGGATCCATGCATACTATAGTTATACTATAGGATCCAAGCGTGATTTATTAGCTATACTATAGGATCCTGAACTAAAAGTTGGAGTATGGAATTCTGGTGCTCTCTGAGTTGGTTGCTGGAAGATATAAGGTAGTTTTCTATAGGTAAAATTTCCAAGCAGTCAATTTGAAAATGTAAAATAAAAAAGCAGTCATTTGGGATTTATAGAGGATAATGGGGCTTTTTTTTTGTTTTTCATGAAATTCGGTGCCTTTAAAAAAAGGAGACCCTCCAGGTCTATAGGAAAATATTTTGTCAATATCTGAGACAAATGATAGGTCAAGGGACTTGACTATCACAGCTATTGAAAAAGAATGAGTTACTTGATATGAAGAAAGTTATAATCAGATTTTACCATGTTGCAGTGACAAATAAACTTACTTTTATTGATCAATTTTAAAATACATCCTGATAAATCTGACAGGCATTGTTGGAGATTTATAATTATCAGTTCAAAACATCCTCAGTGCAGAGAATAAAACTTGGATTTAATAAGATAAATAAATTAAAAACGCACTATTTTTGGTAAAATGTCTCTTTGTGTGTGCCTGTTTCTCTCTCTCTCTCTCTCTCTCTCTCTCTCTCTCTCTCTCTCTCTCTCTCTCTCTCT
>NW_015387180.1:401024-402435 GCF_001527695.2 Protobothrops mucrosquamatus
TGTGTGTGTGTGTGTGTGTGTACCTTTGAAACCATCTTGATTGCTGGTGACTAAGCAGTTGTCTTGACCACATTTTAGAAATAATTTGACTAGTGGTCTACCTAAGGCTCAGAAAGAATGGATGAGTCAAAGTCACCCATGTACTTTCTAGGGCTAAGGCAAGTGTAAGGTCTCAGTCTTTTGGCTTTTAGTCCAGTAAGACTAATTGATGTACAAAAATGTTAGTCAACATTAACTTACTCTGCAACTGTTTAATGAACTGCAAAGTTCTTATTTTCTTTACAGTATTTCTTGCTATTCCTTGGATTTTCCAAACTGGTTGCCCTAGAATTATTGCAATGTGAATCTTGGCATACAAATTAAAAACAATAATCCCCAAATAATCAAATATTTATTTTAAATGGCAGTTTTGTCCCTCTGTGTAAGGATGTGTTAGGTGTGTTAAGGCATGCAATAGCTACCTAATTTATTTATTTAAGAAAATTTAAGAAAAATAATATGACATAATGGAACACACACACCCATCCCACCCCCCAAAATACAGTTTCCCTTGAATGTTTTGTTCCTGGTTATTTTAAGTTTGCCTAATTTTCTTGACAGCAGTACAGAAATAATTTGCTTTTACTTTCTTTTTGGATAGTCCTCCTTCCATGAGTTCTAGTACACCTTGGGAATGAAAGTCAGCTAGGTGACTTTGGGCTAGTCATTTTCTCTCAGCCCAACTCATCTCATAGGCTTGTTGTTGTGGAGAAAATAGGAGGAGGAAGGAGTATTAGGAATGTTTGTCACTGTGAGTTATTTATGAAAAAGTGGCATGTAAACAAACAAACAAACAACTTATCTTCAGTTCCAGTGACATTAGAAAACACTTCCTACTTAAGTGTTGCAATTTAAGAATGGATAGGTAGGTAGGTAGGTAGGTAGGTAGGTAGATAGATAGATAGATAGATAGATAGATAGATAGATAGATAGATAGATAGATAGATGATAGATAGATAGATAGATAGATAGATAGATAGATAGATAGATAGATAGATAGATAGATAGATAGATAGATAACCTTTATTGTCATTTTTTACTGTGGGCACAATGGCACACATTAAAAATGAAATTTAGTTGTTTGCTCTCAAAGCGTATACATACATAACACATGTTTAAACATACTATATACAACATATGTATAGACCTACACCCTTACATATAAGCAACATATAAATATTAATCACTGTCCATCTTGAATACATAATGGAAGGAGGAACCTTTCGAGCTTACAAGGTGGATGGCACAAAACTGTGACTGAATCTGGATATTCTGCTTCAGATACCACGGCGCCCCCTCCCAGAAGGTAACAAGGAAAACAGGTCGTGAAGAGGATGTGTAGTGTCCTGGACAATCTTTTTTTTTTTTTTTT
>NW_015387180.1:405465-419515 GCF_001527695.2 Protobothrops mucrosquamatus
GTTCTCACCTACATCGTCCATATAGGACGACTCGGGAACTCAACTCCTACCCCGGGCAGCTCACCTATCCCCTTATGCCCAGGGGAAAGGTATCAAGCCATTTGACAGCTGATGCTAGCTGTCAAACCGGCTTTTACGCGAAACAGGCGGGAGGCAGCAAACAGCTGCGACCGACGAAGACGCCTGCCACCGGAAGTCCTCCTGGACAATCTTAAGGACCCTGCTCAAGCAACGCTTATGTGCTATGTCCTGGATGGTAGGAACTGCCAATAATCTTTTCACCCATCCTCACCACTCTCTGCACTGCCTTCCTGTCTGAAGCAGTGATGCTTCCAAACCAGACTATGATGCTGTATGACAGGATGTTCTCCATTATCCCTGTGTAGAAAGTGGTAAGGACAGGGGAAGGAAGATGTACTTTTTTTATGCGATGCAGAACGTGCAGGGGCTGCTGTGCCTGCTTTACCAGTGTCTCGCTGTTGAGTGACCAAGCCAGCCTACTTGTTAATTGCATGCCCAGGAATTTGATTCTGGTAACCATCTCCACAGGTGAATGTGGAGAATGCACAGAGGAGTGTGGCTGTGCCTGCCTGTCAGATTGGGCTTTAAGATGCTTTTAGACATCCATTTAAAAAAAAATGCTAACCTGATTAAATTGACCAGAAGATGATTCCAATTACATTGGAAGTATGGTTCAGAGCTAATTTTATGAAACTTTATCTTGCTCATGACTCCAATTATATTATAAGCATCATTCAGACCTAATTTTATAAAAGCTTATTGTGATTTTTATTTTTTTTAATTTATCTCATTTCTACCTTGCTTCAATCCAGAGAATTTTTTTATGTTTATGTAAAGTATAAAACCAAATAAAATTCCATACATATAAATGTATGTACATATAAATAACAAAGCAACCTCATTAAATGCAAACTACAACAATAGTTTGCCAGCTTAACTGAATGTCATCGTTCCAATAGATGAAACCAATTAAAAGAACTTCAAGACAAAGATTTCTTCATTAAAGAACATTTTATTCAGGAAACAAAGTATCGGCACTTACATAGTTTTTTGGGGTTTTTTTACAATTTTTTTATTAATTTTTCAAATAAAGATAAACAAATAATACAAATATGGTGCATTTCATTAAAAAAACCACATAAAAAACCTACTCAGTAAGTATTCAGAAATAATTGGTGGTGCCCCCCCNACTAGCCGATCATCTCCTCTTCTTAAAGACAAACATTTACATTATATTTATAAATACACCAAATTTTATATAATTCTACCCCTTCATCCCCTTCCCCCCTCCCCCCCGGTCTTCCCAGAACTGAGTACAGGGATAAATACACAACATCCCAAGTCTAAATTACGCTATCCATTCATAATACAAACAAAATTACATAGTTGAACCCAAAACTAAAGTTCCCTCCCCCCTGATACAATGTAATAAGTTGCAATTCCCATCCCAGAAAGGCTGTCATAAATCACATTCACCAATTAATCTAAAATGCGGGCTTTCCTCCCCACTTCACAGCCCACCAAAACTTTATCTAGAATTGACATTGAAGCTCACCCAGCTGCAGTTGTTTAGGTCCATGGAGGCGAACCTATGGCACGCATGCCATAGGCCGCATGCAGAGCCATTTCTGTGGGCACACGCACAGCTGCTGTTGCAAGCAGCTTGTGCAGGTCCATTGGCCACCGCCGCCCAGAGCAGCAGCCCCGCCTAGCACAAAGGAAGCAAAGCAGCCAACTAGCAAGCCCCCTTAGAGGTGCATGCCCAGGCCCAGCAGGCAAAAAGCCACCCCAAGCAGGGAAAGCCAGATCCCCATCAGCGTCATGGGCACCCAGGCCCAGCAGAGGTGGAGGGGAAGCACACTATCCTGGCTGGGACTGTGGGGCCAACCAATCACCGCACCCTCCTCTCAGGAGGGCAACACCAGCAGCTAATGCCACAGCAGGAAAAGCAGAAGGCAACGCTGCCCACCAGACCCAGCTGGCAGCTCAGTAACTGCACTTCTCCTCAGTTCCAGGAAGCTTGTGCAATGGAAACTTGATGGTGAGGTGCATACTGAAGGAGCTGCTACTGGTAATGGAGCTGAGAAACGGGCTGGGTGGGGGAAGCTGCCAATGCCGTTGCCTTGAGGCTTGGCAGATCCCCCCTAAGCAGCCGTGATTCCCCCTCCCCAGCCAGCCACAATCCTCTGACCTACTCCTTGCCTGGCTGGGCGGCTTGCACAAAACCTTGCTACTCTTCTCCTCGGCGGCAGCAGCCTAATGGACCTGAGCAAGCTGCTGGCAGCGCCGGTTCAAGGCTTGGGGGGAGGGGGAGGCAGGCAGTGCAGCGGCTTGGGTACCTCAGCTCCATCCGAGTTGAAAGCGGAGGTGCAGCAGCGGGATTGCTCTCAAACAATAAGAGCCAGGTGCATTGCTCGCTTGTGTGCACCCACCTTATTGAGAGCAATCCCACTGCTGCATCTCCCTTTCTTCAACTTGGATGGAGCCAAGGAGCCGCTGGTAGTCGCTTGAGTGGGGGATCTGCTAAGCCTCAGGGCAGCGGCATTGGCAGCTCCCCTACCTGGCCCGTTTCTTGGCTCCAAACTCCACCTTCACCACTGGGTGTGAGCAGTGGCAGGGCGCTCCACCCTGGGAGGGAAAGCAGCATTGAGGGTGCCACAAAAAATAATGCCCCCTTGCATTAGACTGCTCAAAAATGTGGAATAAATAGCAGATTCTTGTGACTCAACTGAATTGGTTATCCAGGATTAGTAGGAGTATGTGATCCTACAGATAGTCAGGCATCAAACTTTATAGGTTTAAGCTAGCACCTTATTGTACACTTCAAATATGTGCAATATATTGTATATTCATGATCCATTGATGGAAATGATATATTTGGGAGCACCATACATTTTCTCTATACTTTGAATTTTTCAGTGCCAAATTGTAGTCTAAATAATCTTCACCAAAGTTGCTAAAGTCATGCAGAGAGCAGCTGAAAGCATCTTCAGCAAAGGCATGCACATCTCCACAAGGGATGTTACAGAATGCTACCAGATAAATTTGAAATAGCACTGTATATACACATGCATACGCATGCTATTGCACTACTGCAGTGTTTGTGTCTCTATGTGTGTATGTTTTGCATTTGTGAAAGTTTTAAATGGGCTGTAAATCAATGAAAATAGATTTCCTTTTTTCTTTATCTTTTTAAAAAAAGTCGTCCTGTACAAAAGTCCCCACAAAACAAACAGCATGCATTAGTGATTTCTACTTCATAACACATAAATACAACTCATCTCAGTTCATTTCTGTTAACTGATTGGACAGAAATGCATAGCATCCCTATGAAAAGAGATAGTAATTATGTTAGATTCCACTCCTATAAAGGCCATTTACAGTAAACACAGCAGTGGGCTCAGAGTTAAATTAAAATTGATTACATGTGCAGTGGTTCTTCAAAGCTTTAGGGACTGTACAATTAAAAATTCAAAGGTTGCTATTTGGTTTACTTGTGAGATTGGTACTTGATTTAAGCACCCAGCAGGCCAGTGATGGGAAAACACAATGGGGGACAGAAATGAAGATATTTCACTTTCAACACATACCTGTTAGGAAAATAGATAACCATAATCCATCAACTAATTTCCTTTATTTAGTTTGTAGATATATAAAATTGAGCCTCAAATATTAACTTTTTAATGTTTCTCAATATTAGGGATAGTGTGTCTATAAGCCATTTTAATTTTTAGTCCATGTAAAATGAACAAGAGCAAAATGCCATTTATTAAATGACCGTACAAAACACTTTAAAGTACCAGGGAAATTGCATTTTTTTCACTCACTGGAAAATAGGTCATATTCATGCTTTTATGACAGAATACAGTTTGTTCATCATATGAACCAAAGACGAATTTTCAACATAAGGTCTGGATAGAATATTGATTCAGTTATTCAGAAAACAGGCATATTTAGTTCACTTTGATTTAGCGTTACTATATTAGCGTTAGGCCAAATGTAATCACAATTCAGACATTTTTGTGTCACCTATTCACTATAACTGGAAACCAAGATACAAATAAAACTTATCCTTTTGATGGGAAATAAAGGGATCAAAGTTGTGCCTCCATAAAGAACACCAAAAGATGAAGCAATCTATTTATGATATCATTAATTTTTGATTCATTTTTTAAAAAATAAACTTTACATTTTTATTTGATTCATTCACTCATAGATTCAATTTGTATGCTACCCGACTCCCAACAAATTTGGACAGCTTACAATTAAAAGTAAAATAAAGTACAAAACACACACACACACAAAGAATCATAAATGGCCCCAGGAATAATATGACAACCTTCACTGTGCCATGAAATCTGGGAAAATAATCAGGTCTTTAATAGTTTCTTGAACATAATCAGGGTAGAACTATCCAAGTTGGGTGATATCATTCCAAAAGGCAACACTGTGACAGAGAAAGGATGTTCCTGGGCCCTGCAAAATGACACTTGATAGGACCCAGAAGGCAGCCACTCTGTCTGATCACATCAGATGGATAGGAACAATTGGAGACAGGTGGTCCCTCAAATATCCAACTCTCAAACAATGATCTTGATGTCTCTGAATGTGGCCTGCACTTAGGATCTTTCCATACCTTCCTCTGCCTATCATGACACTTGACACTCCTGCACATCACAGGTGGAGTTTCAATTGTACTGTTACAGCTACAATCTTGATTAGGTTAACCATAACCTGTGGATACCCATGGATGAGCTTCACATAGGAATTTGAAAACTATTAGACCAGGAAAGAGAAATTATTCTAAAAGATGGCAGTAGCAAATCTCAAATAAGCTTATTTCAAGAAGGTCCTTAGGTTTTAAATATACAATAAACTAGACCATTTGAAAAGAAAATGCTCAAGGGTTGAGGAATTATAATAAAAATAAGTTAAAATAATATTTAGATCCACTTAACGGATAACTAAATTCAGTAAAGCAGTGGTAAATTATATAGGTGGAAGAAACAATGAAAAAAAATTCCAGCATTTTATAAGCATGAAACCAAAGCTACATCTTTTCAGATCCAAGTGTTCTAGTGAAATGGTCTGGCTCTTTGGAGGAAGAGGTATTAGCAACCAATCTTAAAAAGGGACATTTGCTACAGTTTATTTCAACCTTCAGGCTTGTTCATTATGAAAAGAAGCTAGTGATAAGTCATAAATATATACTACTTTTTCCCCTCTTTGCCCTACCCTTGTGTTTTCCTTACATTTTCTCCCCAACCTCTTTGTTAATATTTGCAGGTTGTATGATGGTTTTTGCTAGAACAGGGGTCCCCAACCTATGGGCTGCAGCCTGGTAGTGGGCCATAGGCTGCTGGCTATTGGGCTGCAGGACAGGCTGGCCAGTGCATGCACATGTACACACATACACACCCCACTCACGCTAGTGCTGTGGCTGCAGGGTACAAAAAGAGGATGCCGCACTGCGTGGTGCAAAAACCGGCTGCTGCTGCGCCTTGAGGTGCAAAAACAGGATGCCACTATGCCTCGGAGGGTGAAAACGGGCTGATGCCATGCCTCAGGCGTGCGGGGTGCAAAAACGGGACGCTGTGCTTCCACGCTGAGCAAAAATGGGCCAATGCCATGCCATTTCTGGTGCAGAAACAGGGTGCTGTGCACAAGAATGGGTCAGGGCTAGCGAGTATCATGCAAGTGATACTTGTGTGATGCCCCATTTGCATCACACGCATGGTTGCAGCCCCATGCATGTGCGTAAAATGCTTCTCCCTCCCTTTCCCTCTGGTCCACCAACCAAGAAAGGTTGGTGACCTCTGCCCTAGAATATTAATAAAACTCTGGGAGACTTTAAATGGATGTTCTTCACCCAATTGGACTACTTCCCATATCTTTCCATGATGAATCTCATTAGTATTGAATTAGGCTGAATCTGGTATTTACATCTTCTCTGAACATGCATAGCCACATTCAGGCACTAAGAAAAGAGTAGTTTTTTGGGTTTTATCATGCCTGAATTAATATATGTGTTTTAGTTATATCCAATGGTGGGATTCAAATATGTGAACAACCAGTTCTCTGTGTGGATGCCGCTTCTGGAAGTCCATTCTGGGCCTGGGCAACAAAAAACTAGCTTCCAGTTCTGCCGAAGTGGTGTGAACTGGCTGAATCCCACCACTGGTTATAACTGAAAGACTTTAACTACAGCACTGATTTTCCTTCCTCAATTTCCCTCCCAATTTTCTGGCATCGGAAAGGAGTTGAGATGAACAGATTAGCCATGTAAATAGTTATTGTATCCGTCATTTCATGTCTTGTAGGTTTTTGTTTCCTGTTTTTGAATCAATTACATTCCCTCTCTAACATTTCAAAGTCTATCTGAGATAAAATAATATCCTGTTGGCTTTAGCGTACAAATGTACAGGGGCAGTTTGATTTTTGTTAGCATTTTCTTTTTTGCTTATCATCGCAATGACCTTTTATCATCAGACATACACTGGGCATCATTTTATTGGTTTTTCCCCCCCTCCCTCTTCTACCAATATCCTCTCTGTATAGTACAGCACCCGACTGAATATTGTTAGTGCTAATAATCTCATATTAACTGTCAGTCAAAATGTTATTCTGTGGACCTCTATAAGAGATTTATTAAATGATAAGGAGAAGGGACCTAAACTGGAATACCGTAAAATTTTGCAGCCTAATCCATTACAGTGGTGCAATTGCATAGCCTTGCTATCTAATTTTTATTCTAGCTTAGACTGTGTGTCTCCTAATTAGCATAAACTACCAATAGAAGTGGAATGGTTACATAAAGAGCTATGGAAACCACAAGGTTCACAATAAGGTCGTACTTCTATATGCAAATAAAGTAAGCCATTTTCAAATAGGCATAGACAAGCAGGATCTGCAAAGAAATGTGGGAGAATAGTTGCTAATTAAAAATAGTGTTCTTGTACAGGATTCTAGCCAATAGTTACATCAATTTATATGAAATAACAAGGTGAGTTATGTAATTGAATAGGATGACAAATTGGAAGAATTGGAAGGGACCATGGAGGTCATTGAGTCCAACCTCCTGCTCAGGCAGAAACCCTATACCATTTCAGACAAATGGTTTTTCCAATCTTTTCTTAAAAACTTGCAGTGTTGGAGCACCCACAACTTCTGAAAGCAAGTCATTCCACTGATTAATTGTTCTTCCTGTTAGGAAATTTTCCCTTAGTTCTAGTTCATTCTCTCCTTGATTAGTTTCTATCCATTGCTTCTTGTCCTGCTTTCAGGTGCTTTGGAGAATAAGTTAACCTCCTATTCTTTGCGGCAGCCCCTTAAATATTGGAACACTGCTATCATGTCATCCCAGTCCTTGTTTCATTAAACTAGACATACCCAATTCCTGCAATAATTTTTCATATGTTTTATCCTCCAGTTCCTTGGTCATTTTTGTTCTGTTCTTTCTATAGTTTCAATAGCTTTGCAACACTTAAGCCCGTATAGAGAAGTCAAGCTTTCTAGTTGCCATACCAATTACTCTAGCTAAGTCTAATACAACCTACATTGAGATGTAACTGTTTTCTACCATCTTCATTTCCTATTATATTTTCTACAATTCTGGATGGAAGAACCATCCACGCTTTTATCTAGTTATATGATCCTCCTCTAACCTTATTATCCAACAGATCTTGGGAACCTCCATAAACCTAAAATGTAATTACAATGCTAAATTATGTTCTTAATCACTACATTCTTAGCATATTCTAGCAATCTGGTTAGAATCATAATATGTACAAAGATACTTCTTATTTTTCAGTGTTCCTATTGAATTCAGTCTAGTTAACAGTAGTAAAAGAATGAATAGAATTGAACAATATCATTAAAACTAGGGGAAACTGAAGTATTGAAAATGATTGGGCAAAATGATTTAAAAATTCAACTTGAAACTTAAAATATTATGATTTGGCTGGTATCAATTTAAAGTAATTTTGTGCCATAATTAATATTGAGTGTATTGTAAAACAATAAAGTTCAACACAAGAGGGTTTTTTTTTGTCTCAGCTATTAGATACAACAGAGTTAAAGCAAAGATTCCATTATATTCTGATTGCAACTATTTTAAGTGCATGCTTCAGAGCAAATACGTTTGTAATTAATGATGTTTTTTAGATTAAAGGAAATATGTTTACCCATTGTTGTGGAGCAGAAAGGCAGCATCTGCTTTTTCTGTCAGGTTGCTGAGGCACAGCAAGTGATGTCCAACAAGGTTTTATTACATAAAGATTTATGTGAATAACCAGAATGCTGATCTAATAACTACTAGGTTCTGCTGTTCTTCCTTCCTACTTAGTTTTTGAATTCATTTCAATAAATAATTGTCAGTATATAAACTTCCAGAAGCTTGAATTCAAACAGCATTATGAAAACAAGAGATATATCAGAGAAATCTTAGATTTTAAACCTTCAAATTAGTATTTGGAATGCTGCAGATTTTATTGACTATTTGAAGTATCTATGGGTGTTTCTAGACAGCCAATTTGCTATAATGGTTAAGGTAATCAGGCTAGCACCCAAGAGATAACATGTTCTAGTCCTATCTTAGGCACAAGACCAGCTAAATCACGGGTGTCAAACTTGATTACATCAAGGTGACGTATTGTGACGTATCATGATGTTTTTGGCCTTTGGGGAACTGGGATGGGTGTGGCCTGGACATGACGCATCTGGCCCATGGGCTGCCAGTTTGACACCCCTGATAAATGACTTTGGTCCTGATACTCTTTCTTAGCCCTAGGAAGAAAGCAATGGCAAACTACTTCAGGGATTTGCCCAGGCAATTGCCAGAAGTCACAACTGTCTCAAAGTTCCTCCAACCCCTGAAGATACATCTACATGGGAACTCCCCAGGTCACATGGAAAGAATTCTCAAGCAAATGGTAAGAAACAACTGTGATAATAGGCACAAACTCTTTTTATCCTTTTTTTTGGAGGGGGGTGATGGAGGGAAAGGATGTTATGATGGAATGAAAAGTAAAATAAAATTCTGTTTTATGCAACTTCCCCATTGTTTGTGTTCAAACTAGTCTTAATGTACAATTTTTTAAAAAAAACACACACCTCTATGTTTCCTAAATATCCACTATTTGTTTCTGTTTGTGTCTTTTTAAGGAAAGCTTTTCTAATGGATGCTATTTTATTTCTAGCTCCTCTCAGTGGATAGCTATGATCCGCACTAAGGTAGAAACCACTTTGGTTGATCATGTTACTTCAAGATAACCCATCTCCTTTCATTCCTAATTTGGAAGCAATTTCTGTTCCATGCTATTTTCTGCTGGAAGCTGAAGACAAATATCCTCCCTCCTCTCACCCCCGTCCTCCTCACTAATGTTATTCTTATAGCAACTCTAAATGTATCATGTAGGAAGTGGATAATGCCTTTACCTGCCTAGTGTAACCTTGTTTAAAAGCAACTTTATTTTGACAAGAGAGGATTGCTATTATTTAGATTTTAAATGATCATATTTAATACCGATGTCAGCGGCAAAGCTGAATTGTACAGGGTTTTATCCACAGTGCATACCCCTCCTTCTTTGGAATGAGGCTACTTCTTTTTTACTTTTACTTTATGTAGAACAAAAGATTATGATTGCAAATGCTGAACTTTTATTCAATCCCTCCAACCAAAATAAAACTGTTCCTGAAGGTCTTTTTTTCCCTTTTTTCTTTAACTTCTCTGAATAGTCAGCATGGGAGTTCATTGCTATTGTAGTAAGCCTTTGAAATTATACTTAGCAGTTTCCTGCTTTGTAATCTTTGATCATGCCCCGATCAATTGTAGACAACACAATTCAATTCACTTAAACCGGGCAAAAGGGGGAAAATGGTAACTCAGATGTCTGATATGAACTTCATATTGTACTTCACTATCAATAACAAATGACCTAACAAAATTATTTCTCTGATGTTTTTGTTCTCTGCTCTTATTTCCTTCTTTCCTATGAACATTTCCAATGTATTAATTGGCTGGTTCCCTGTATGCATACTGTCCGTCAATGGTGGGAACACATAATCACTAACTGGAAGCAATTTTAGTAGATGATGGAATTCTCCTCCACCCCCACCCCCCAGTAGAATAGAAGTAATAACTACTTCCCTATAATTGTTTTTTTACTTACTACAGCTTTTCAGTAACAAAAACATTCCTTCCAAGATTGAGCAAAATATAATGGGCTGGTAGACCAGATCTACAAATGGGTTATCTAGCTGCAAGCAAGGCTGGCCTTCTTACCTTGATACTATAATGATATCACTCTATGTCCTTGCCCCCAGAACTTCAAGCTATGGAGAAAAAAATGGGGATATAAAACCATGGATGAAGCCCAAATTTCATTAATATCTTATTCTTTATGAGTTGGAATTAGAAAATCAGTGCTGGACTCCCACTACAGGAGATAGTTTCAGTTTTCATTGCCTCAGAATAGGAAAAAAATGGAATCCGTTTATGTTATGTTAGCCAGGATGAAAGGGCATGCTCAGAATTAGATTCCAAGAAGCAAGTGAGGAAGAGATGGAAACCAATAATTGCAGCCGCAGGCTAATCCAGCATTTTCAGGAACTACTTATTGGTCAGTCATGGCCATAGAGGAAAGGAAAGACTGACAATTTAGGCATCAGAGTCTTTACTTTTTATGGCTTCAAGGGCCCTGTTCCCACTGCCTGAGTATCATACTCAGCTGCTAACTCAATCAAATCTCTGTGCTACTAATTTTGGCAACATAGAGTCACACTAATTGCATCAAAAGGTACTCCATTTGGAGAAAACAGATGCCCTACCCATTGGTCCAAGAAATTCCTGCATGCTTTTATATGGACAACAGGTCTTCATCTCCTGCTTCTTCTCCATTAGCCAGCCTTTTGCCATCAAATGCCTTGGCCAACACAGCTAGTCAGTATTTGGGAGGTATATTCTTGGCTGCAAGTCTCTGTCTATGAATTCTATAATGAAGAAATTTGCATTTTCTAATTTTGGTTTTCTTGGAGAAGAATGCTGGAATATATCCTAATAAATGCAAATATACATGCCATGTTGAGCAAAACTGTTATTGTGCTAGTTGACTCCTCCTAATAGGCAATAACTCCAAAAAGGGTCACAGAAAGAAATAACAGCAGTACATTTTCAATATAGTTGAGAAAAGACAATGAAGTATTCAGCTTTTCTCAACGTGCATTAGACATTCCAACAAAGATTTTATTGATAAAACAATCTGCTATCATATTTTGCTTCTATCCATGTTTCCTCCCCCCCAGGAGCTTTTTTGGGAGATAAAGCACTATAATCAACTAATTTTGACAGTGTAGACTGTAAAAATGTCTTTCCCTTACATTAGAACAATTTTGCTACTGAATTTGCTTCAGGGAAGAGAAATCTCATGGATGTCTATAGAGCAACCACCTGCTATGGTTGCAATATTTGCCACACTGCATGGAAAGAAGTGCCAGGCTTTATGCATGGATCTATGGATTTTACATCTTCAGTTCCTTTAAAGTCCAAGGCAGTAATTTTATTGTTTATCCACATAAAAACATAGGTAAATTGGTTGTTGTTGTTGTTGTTCTGAGTTGCGAAGTCAGGTCCGACCCATCGCGACCCTATGGACAACGTTCCTCCAGGCCTCCCTGTCCTCTACCATCATCTGGAGTCCATTTAAGCTCACGCCTACTGCTTCAGTGATTCCATCTAGCCACCTCATTCTCTGTCGACCCCTTCTTCTATTGCCCTCAATCTTTCCCAGCATTAGGCTCTTCTCTAGTGAGTCCTTCCTTCTCATTAGGTGGCCAAAGTACTTGAGTTTCAACTTCAGGATCTGGCCTTCTAAAGAAAAGTCAGGGTTGATCTCCTCTAGGACTGACCGGTTTGATCGCCTTGCAGTCCAGGGGACTCACAGGAGTTTTCTCCAGCACCATAGTTCAAAGCCCTCAATTCTTTTGTGCTCAGCCTCTTTTATGGTCCAATTTTCACAGCCATACATTGCAACTGGGAAAACCATGACTATACGTACTTTTGTTGGCAGGGCGATGTCTCTGCTTTTTAGTATGCTGTCTAGATTTGCCATAGCTTTCCTTCCCAGGAGCAAGCGTCTTTTAATTTCTTGACTGCAATCCCCATCTATGGTGATCTTGGAGCCCAGGAAAATAAAATCTGTCACTACTTCCATTTCTTCCCCATCTATTTGCCAGGAATTGAGAGGGCCAGATGCCATGATTTTGGGTTTTTTTAATGTTGAGTTTCAAGCCAACTTTTGCACTCTCCTTCTTTACCCGCCTCAAGAGGCTCTTTAGTTCCTCTTCACTTTCTGCCATTAGAGTGGTATCATCTACATATCTTAGGTTGTTGATATTTCTCCCGGCAATCTAAATTCCAACTTTTGATTCATCTAGCCCTGCCTTTCTCATGATGTGCTCTGCATATAAGTTAAATAGGCAAGGCGACAGTATACAGCCTTGCCAGACTCCTTTCCCAATTTTGAACCAATCAGTGGTTCCGTGTCCAGTTCTCACTGTTGCTTCTTGACCTGCATATAGGTTTCTCAAGAAACAAATAAGATGGTCTGGTATTCCCATCTCTTTAAGAACTTGCCACAATTTGTTGTGATCCATACAATCAAAGGCTTTAGCATAGTCAATGAAGCAGAAGTAGATGTTTTTCTGGAACTCCTTAGCTTTCTCCATGATCCAGCGTATGTTGGCAATTTGATCTCTAGTTCCTCTGCCTCTTCGAAATCCTGCCTGTACTTCTGGAAGTTCTCAATCCACATACTGCTGGAGTCTGGCTTGTAAGATTTTAAGCATAACTTTACTTGCATGTGAGATGAGTGCAATGGTGCGATAGTGTGAACATTCTTTGGCATTGCCTTTCTTTGGAATTGGAATGTAAACTTACCTTTTCCAATCCTGTGATCTGCTATGACCTGTCCGTCTTAGGTGGCCCTACACGACATAGCTCGTAGCTTCATTGAGTTACTCAAGCCCCTTCACCATGACAAGGCAGTAATCCACGAAGGAGATAAATTGGTTACTCACCAGATAATCTTGAAGTCTCTTATCAGGAAGAAAGTTTTTATTAGAATGTCTATTACAGTTCATGATAATAAAATCCTATGAATAAAGCCCTGTAGAAATAGCACATTCACCTTTTGAACTAGGACACTTATTTGCTTATAGTATTATTGTGTTTATCATTCTCCTGTGGGAGCTCAAAGTGGTTTATAAGGAATCTCCCTTCATTTTACCACCAAAATAAAACAAAAACAGAACAGAACAACCCCCCCATCAATACAAGTGGGGACTTGAAATTGGATGTCTTCAGTCCAAGTCCAGTACTTCAACCACTACTCTAGCCCTTCTTTGTAGCAAGATGAAGATCATTGATTTATATGCTATTCAACATATTTGAGGAAGTTTAAAAGCATGCAGAATGAGCCAAAAAGTGAATGAAAATTGTACAGAGATTGAATTATGCATGATTCTCATGGGGATCAGGTTTGATTTCACAGGAAACCTGATGAAGAACGAATGGATATAAATGAGTAAGAATGTGGATCTTATGGTATTTAATTTTGTGATTCAAATATGGGTCGTTTTTCATTCACTATGCATTGAGAATAATAACTTGTCTTTTTAATTGGCTGGGGTGAATAAGCAGATTAATATTGATAGCATTGATTTCTAGGGGGGAAAGGGCATGATTTAGATAGGGACAACTCTTTTTCTTGTTGGACATGTATAGTAGGAATGATAATTAATAAAAGAATATTAAGAGTGGTCATAATCATGGTTATTTTGTAATCAACGAACATGACTATTTAAAGAAATATACTCTTTTGTCAGTTTGTACTGCAGCTTTTGTTGATTGTTAATCAGGCTTGGCCCCATTCATTGGTAAGTGATTTGGCTATCTGATTTAGGCTATCCTGAATAGGCAGCATATTGATTAGTTAATTAATATTAATTAATTAGTTAATAAATTAGTTAATTT
>NW_015387180.1:420285-427590 GCF_001527695.2 Protobothrops mucrosquamatus
CTCCATGGACCAAAGCTCTGTACCCTATGGTTTTAAAATGCTAACTTCAGCTGCTTCGGGGTATGATTCGACTATAGTAATATGATAACAGAAAGCCTCCTCCCATTTTTGTAACATATCACATCTTTTGAGGCAAATATGAGGACTGAGTCAGACATGAAATGATTTGAGACAAACCCATGATTGCCAGGGAAACCATGGATTCCTAAGTTTTGCCACTTAGCCTCCAAGCATAGAGACAGAAATCACAAAATGGAAAAGAGTGAAGACTTTCTTCCACTAGTCAAAAGACCAGCTCAAGAAGGCAGGAAAGGAATCCTAGTAAAGTCTGCTGGAATACTAGTAGGAGGCTAAACTTGTCTGTATAGTCCATTCAAATAGGTACAGTACATTGGTTGCATTGGTGATAGGATCACAACCAGACTGGAGATCTTCCTTCTCCTGTAATGGTCTATCAAATCTTTGTGCCATATCTTCCTTGATCCAAAAATTAGTGAGATATGGCTCATGCCCATTCCTGCTGTGATTCATCAGGCTTTCCTTCCTTAAACAGCCCCAAATAGCTTATATATCCCTAACCAGGCAACCATAACTGACTAGCCATTGAGTTGAGCTCTTCACATACAACTCATATTCTCTCATATATACAATAACTCAAACTCTTTTAAATCAAAATACTCAGATCCTTTCCCATTCCCTAACCTTCCTCTTACTAATGATGGGTTTGGTGAACCTCATCCTAAGTTTAAATCATAGAATCTGTTTTCTATCCAGATAGTTATTAATAACAAATGGAAGGACAATCTACATTGATGTATATCTAAGGGAAGTAAAACCAATACTTAGATAACTGAGTGTGATGCATTGATAACCATGTAGGTATCATCTTTTTAAAACTGAGTTTGATTCCTGAAATTGGCAAAAATCCATTAGTCAGCTGAATTAATATTAACTGGTTTATTCTGTCTGGTTTGTTTCTATTTGTCAAAGTTCTAAAAGCCACTGTACTGATATCTATAAAGTCATACATTAGATTAGAACTAAGGACCCATAGCTTCAGGTTCCTTTACAACCATGAAAACTCACTGGCTTACTTCGGGACAAGCATTTTCCCAAGGACTCTATCTCTTAGCGTTGTTATGTGAATTAATAAAGAGAGATCCCCATTTAAGAATAATAATAATAATAATAATAATAATAATAATAATAATAATAATAATAATAATAATAATAATAATAATAATAATAATAATAATAATAATAATAATAGTAAAGTTGGAAGGGACCTTGGAGGTCATCAAGTCCAACCCCCTGCTCAGGCAGGTAACCCTACACCGTTTCGGACAAATGGCTGTCCAGTTTCTTCTTAAAAACTTCCAGTGTTGGAGCATTCCTCGCTTCTGGAGGCAGGTTGTTCCACTGGTTAATTGTTCTAACTGCCAGGAAGTTTCTCCTTAGTTCTAGGTTGCTTCTCTCTTTGGTTAGTTTCCACCTGTTGCTTCTTGTCCTGCCTTCAGGTGCTTTGGAAAATAGCTTGACTCCCTCTTCTTTGTGGCAGCCTCTGAGATATTGGAACACTGCTATCATGTCCCCCCTCGTCCTTCTCTTCGTTAAACTAGACATACCCAATTCCAGCAACCGTTCCTTATATGTTTTAACCTCCAGTCCCCTAATCATCTTTGTTGGTCTTCTCTGTACTCTTTCTAGAGTCTCAACATCTTTTTTACATCATGGTGACCAAAACTGGATGCAGTATTCCAAGTAAGGACCAAGGCATTGTAAAGTGGTATTAATACTTCATGTGATCTTGATTCTATCCCTCTGTTAATGCAGCCTAGCACTGTGTTGGCTTTTTTGGCAGCTGCAGTACACTGCTGGCTCATATTTAAATGATTGTCCACTAGTACTCCGAGATCCCTCTCACAGTTACTACTATTGAGCAAGGTAACCCCTATACTATACCTGTACATTTGGTTTTTCTTGCCTAAATGTAGAACCTTACTTTTTTCACCATTGAATTTTATTTTGTTAGATAGCGCCCAGTGTTCAAGTCTGTCCAGATCCTCCTGTATCCTAAGCCTGTGTTCTGGAGTGTTGGCTATTCCTGCCAGCTTGGTGTCGTCTGCAAATTTGATGAGTTCCCCATCTATCCCCTCGTCCAAATCATTGATGAAGACGTTGAAGAGCACCGGGCCCAGAAGAGAGCCCTGGGGCACCCCACTACACACTTCCCTCCATGTAGATGTGGTTCCATTGAGGACCACACGCTGAGTACGGCCGGTCAGCCAGCTACGGATCCATCTGGTGGTGATGCTGTCTAACCCGCATTTTTCTATCTTATCAAGTAGTAGGTTGTGATCTACTTTGTCAAATGCCTTACTGAAGTCCAAGTAAATTATANGGCACCCCACTACACACTTCCCTCCATGTAGATGTGGTTCCATTGAGGACCACACGCTGAGTACGGCCGGTCAGCCAGCTACGGATCCATCTGGTGGTGATGCTGTCTAACCCGCATTTTTCTATCTTATCAAGTAGTAGGTTGTGATCTACTTTGTCAAATGCCTTACTGAAGTCCAAGTAAATTATATCCACAGCATAAGTGTCCTTGACTAGTTGGAGAAATGGCAAGATACAATATTTACGTATCAGTTTCTTCCATTGTGTATTTTAGGAGATACAAATTATTGACCTTATGTATCTTTTTTCTGCAAGTAGTGCAAGGAAGGTTTTTATTTATTAATACCAATTCTTCCTGCCAATCCATCCACTTTTTTTTTTTTTTAAAGTCTCCTTTCCATTTCATACAGAGTAACTTATTTAGCATAGATAGGATATTGCAATCCCACACCTTGAATATTCAAATAAGTAAGGTAACCTTCATTGTCATTTTTTACTGTGGGCATGCTGGCACACATTAAAAATTAAATTATGTTGCTCTCAAAAGTGTACACATACATAACACACATCTAAACAAGTATTTATGCAATTTTAGATTTTGACCATAATTATTGCTTTGATTTAGACCTGTGCTCAGATAATTTCATCATATTGGTGTTGGGCACTGTAAGAGATCCTGGTTATAGATATAAATCAGTAAAGACCAGCTTCCATCCAAATGTGTGGTCTCATGATTGATGGATTTGGAGATGTTACATAAAGTACTTGGTACAATAGCTTTAACAATTGCCAAGGAAGAGAGAGCAAGAAAGAGAGGTCATGGAAGTTCCAGTTTGTTGCATTTGCAAAGGATTTTCTGGGTCCTTTGCAAATACTGCTAAATCAGCAATTGTTTAGCATAATTGCACTACTCCATAGATAAACTGGATTAGCCACAATAATGTAAACTGAACTCTATTCCAAAATTATTCAAGGATTCCTAATGTTAAGATGTAAAACAAAAAAGACAGTAGCATGACAAAACTGTATGCAACATTTAGCTGAAAGCAAAACCCAAACCTATTTAGGTTAATGTTGAATTAGAACTTCTTTATAACTTCCATAAGTTACACAAGGGCATGTTAACTTTATCCAAGATATGACATTTTCCTGGTTTATTTTTTAACATGGGTGAAAATGAAAAAGTATGAGAAATCTCACTAGGAAACCTTACATTTTTTGAAAGATTGCCAATCTGATTTTTCAAACAGGTTCAGCAAGATAAATTTATGTAAGCTTAAGATAAGCATCCAAATGCAAGGATGTTTATCCAAAATGAATGGAACTGTGGTGCCTTTTTAGGTTCACACATCAGTAGTTAGGAGACTATCTTGTTTCGGTTGATTTTTATAGTAAATTGCTTTTCCTGTAGATCAGATATTTCTATCCTGACCAGAGCAACTTGTCTTGCTGTGGATTTGAAATAGTTCAAAATAAGATGATTTTTAACCATATTCTGACTTTGGAAACAAACTTAGTCATGATGATTGCATCAAACAACTAAATAAAACTTAATATGAATGCAAATTTATCTGAAATGCTTACTTAAATCCATATGATATAATGTTCAATGACATTTGCATTGAACATTATACTTACTGCAACAGGAAGTATAGGCTATGTGTAAGGTATCTTTTGCTATTGCAATATCCATTTTATGGGATTATTTACTTGCCTTGAACATAGACTTCACTTGTGTAGGTCTATGAGTGTTTTAAGTCCTTGATTTTTTTTTTAAAAAAATCTAGATTAATATGTAACTGTAGAATTTACAGCTCACTATTTGTTCCCCATCCTGTTTCAGTATCTATCAACATTGTTGATTTATTTCTATATTCTACTCAGTACTTTCCAAATTAAATTCCTACTGTTGTTGCAAGGGAAAAGCAAAAAAGCATATGCAGGATTGATTATGAACATAGATTGAAGATTTTTTTTTACTTTGTTTCTTTCTGAAATCTATCTATCTATCTATCTATCTATCTATCTATCTATCTATCTATCTATCTATCTATCTATCTATCTATCTATCTATCTATCTATCTATCTATCTATCTATCTATCATCTTCCATATATCAGAAATTGATATCTTTAAAGAAGATTGAGAAGCAGGGATTTTCTTCCACCTAAGTTGGGAAAGGTACTCAAAATTCATCTATAATTTGATGCAGATATTACGCAAGAGGCCTATATTACATTTTCCAACATGTAAATAGTATTCAACATTTATTTGCAAAAAGCATAGAAGACTAAGATATGTAAGTAAATTGCTTTGATTAAAATACATAAAATAGTTAATGTATGTGTGCATGTGCTTACACAAAGAAATACAAGTTATTTCAGTATTGGAACAACCAATATAGCTCACAGAAGCCTTCTACTTCCTGAAGTAGAAGTAGATCACCTTCATGGTGATCAGTCACTGCATTTGACCCCTGCCATCATATTATAATTGAAGTATGCATATAAATATCAGCATCCAAGCAATGCTGAAGATCTACCAACATTTTCTTTCAAAGAATCCTACCTCTTTGGCACTTTGCTATTATTTTTGCTGCAGCCATTGGAATTATTTGAAATGCAGCTAGTTTTTTTTTTCCCCAAGTCATGTTCTTCAATTATGCTGAGTGTTATACTCTTTGCTGGCCAATAGTTTGGGTATAGAGTAAAGAAGGAGTAAATGTAAAATGAGAGGGCCACGTGAACATACTTTTAGATCACTAAGCCAAATGGTTTTGTACCTAGCTGGCATCAGCACTTTAGACTACATGTTTTTCTTTATTTAGACTTGAAATCCTTTAACTAGCATGATCCATCAAAATCCTAGTGTTCTTCTGAAAAAGTGTTCCATTTTTTTACATCTAAAGTAAGAACTGATAATTAGATGTATTATGACACCGTGCCAGAGTTACTACTGAATCTCATCTTTTAAAAAAAATGAAGTTGGAAAGCATTTAATCATATAAAACAATTCCACCATATCATCTGAAATGCCTTTGCCAGTCAATTTTCTATGGGAATTTCCCCAAGTAAAAACAAAACACCATTTCTTCAAAAGCTGCAGATAAATGATCAGTGTTAAACATTAGAGAGAATACCTCCATCCCTTCATGTCATAAGTAGTAATGAGGCTTCAATTGCTTTGCCATAGACATGGTTTTGCTATTATCCATTATCCTAATTGCTTTTTAGAAAGACACATTTTAAACATATTTTCTTTATTGGCTTAATAAAAAGTGTTATTTGGACAGGAAGCCTACAGAAAACTAATTCCTTAAAAAGATATGCCTTTATTTCACTGGAATTCTACTTGCAGGGTATTTTTGTCCATTTCTTTTTAGTTGCATTGACCAACAACCGCCTACATTAATTTACATTTTAATCATCTTTTCAAAAGTCACTAAGTGCATTCCCTCTGAGCATTACATGGTGTCCTTGCTGCACTGTTTGACACATGATTAACAAGAGTGATCTTTAATTTGCTTTTTTAAAACTGCTTCTTTCAAATACAATGTTGTCCAAAATATCAACATGGGTGAAAAGATTAAAAGAATGCTATGAATAAAGCAATTAATTCTGACATGAAATTACAGAAATGACACTGTGAAGTCCATTGCTATACTGTGTATTTTAAAAAAAACAGACAGGAAATAAAATCTGATTGGATAAACCATTCAATATACTAATAAAATGCCTGTGGATTTTGAGTTACTAAAAACTTAGTCATTGTCAGGGATATTCAGCTGTTCAGTTATCTGTAAAATATATGAACAGAATTTGAAAAATGTGAAACTTATAACAACATAACAATAAAATGGACCAGTTTCTGTTATGTCATTGTGAATGTTCCTATTATTTTAAGCAAAGGAAATAGATGGTGGTTTTTTGGCCTCTGGCTGGATTTTTTTTTCAAACCTTTCCCATCTACCTAATTATAAACAGCATTGTCCTTGTTTCTTTTGGTTTAGATTGCATAGAAAGACCTGGGCACATAGTTGAAAGGGAAGTAAAAATTAATGAAACTAAACAGCGGGAACAGTGAGCTAATTGATACAGGACATCCCTGTCCCCGGAAATCTAAAAATTATAGAGCTATCAGTGCATGTAACATAGATGTGTGTGTGGACAAGAACATCAACCTTGCTGTCAAGCAAAATCAAGCTTCTAATAGCGAGTGCCACACAAAGTGCACTAACCAAACAGGTGGTAAGACAATAGGGGAACTCAGGCACCACACAGGTTATGTAGAAAGTAAACACAGGGCCAGTCATAAAGGACTCAAATGTCTATACACCAATGCATAGAGTATGAACAGCAAACAGGGTGAACTAGAAATTCAGGTTAATGAGGGCAGATATGATATTGTTGCCATTACAGAAACATGGTGGGATGAAACCCACAAATGGAACACACAACTAGAGGGATTTAAATTATTTAAAAGAAACAGACCAAATAAAAGAGGAGGTGGAGTTGCTCTCTATATAAGAAATAACTACATCTCTACAGAAATAGAGCACAACAATGATGAAAACTGTCTTGAATGCATTTGGGTCAATATAAAAGGGGGGGGGAAATGACATTGCCACAGGTGTATACTATAGGCCACCCAACCAAACAGAGGAAATAGATGAACTTTTTGCTAGTCAGCTAACTAAGGTATGTAGGTAGCACATCACAATAGTAATGGGGGACTTTAACTACCCTGACATCAACTGGGAGACAAACTCTGCACCAAGTGGAAGATCAAACAGATTCCTGACAAACCTAGCAGACAACTTTGTCTCCCAAAAAGTAGAGAAGGGAACTAGGGGATTAGCCATTTTGGATCTAATTCTCACTAACAGAGATGAAATGATAGAAGGTGT
>NW_015387180.1:427938-429495 GCF_001527695.2 Protobothrops mucrosquamatus
CCCAAAAAGTAGAGAAGGGAACTAGGGGATTAGCCATTTTGGATCTAATTCTCACTAACAGAGATGAAATGATAGAAGGTGTTGAAGCCATAGGAACCTTGGGAGGAAGTGATCATGCAATATTGGAATTCAACATTATGGAAGCACAAGCACTAGAACACAGTCAAACTAGAGTCTTGGACTTCAAGAGAGCTAATTTTAATAAACTTAGAGAGGGTTTGGGAAGGATCTCATAGATGAGAATCCTCCAGGGGAAAACAACTCAAATTGCTTGGGAAATTTTGAAAAGTGAGATAATAAAAGCCCAGTCTAGCACAATATCAACAAAGAGGAAAAATAACAGCTCTCAAAAGAAACCAGCATGGCTGCACAAAGAACTCTCTGATAAATTGAAAGATAAAAAGGACAAGTATAGAAAGTGGAAAGAGGGACACATAACTAAGTCAGAATATTAGCAAATAGCCTGAGCCTGCAAAGATGAAGTGAGGAAAGCTAAGGCTCAAAATGAACTAAGGCTTGTGACCAAAGTCAAAAATAACAAAAAAAAGCTTGTTTCAACATGTAAAATGCAAGAAAAAAGTGAAGGAAATGATTGGTCCATTAGTAGGTGAAAGTGGCAAGAAGGTGACAAGCAACAGGGAGAAAGCAGAACTATTTAACTCGTTTTTCGCATCTGTCTTTACACAAAGGGAAAAAGCATACCAACCTATCAAAAATAGTGCCATAAAAAACAGAATAGAAACGCAAGTTAAGATAGGCAAGAAAATGGTAAGTGAACACCTGTCCAGTCTAGACGAGTTCAAATCACCAGGACCAGATGGATTACACCCCAAGGTTCTCAAGGAACTGGCAGATGTGATCTCAGAACCACTGAACTATATTTTTCAAAGATCCTGGAGCACTGGGGAACTACCAGAGGACTGGAAAAGAGCTGATGTAGTTCCCATCTTCAAAAAAGGGAAAAAATGGATCCAGGAAATTATAGACCTATCAGCCTGACCTCAATACCTGGGAAGATTCTGGAAAAGATAATCAAAGAAAAAAATCAATGAACACATAGAAGCAAACAAAGTCATTACTAAAAGCCAACACGGGTTTGTCAAAAACAGATCATGCCAGACAAATCTTATTGCATTCTTTGACCAAATGTCAAAATTAGTGGACCAGAGGAATGCTATGGATATAATTTACTTGGACTTCAGTAAGGCATTTGACAAAGTAGATCACAACCTACTACTTGATAAGATAGAAAAATGCGGGTTAGACAGCATCACCACCAGATGGATCCATAGCTGGCTGACCGGCCATACTCTGCGTGTGGTCCTCAATGGAACCACATCTACATGGAGGGAAGTGTATAGTGGGATGCCCCAGGACTCTGTTCTGGGCCCAGTGCTCTTCAACATCTTCATCAACGATTTGGATGAGGGGATAGATGGAGAAATCATCAAATTTGCAGACGACACCATGCTGGCAGGAATGGCCAACACTCCAGAAGACAGGCTTAGGATACAGGAGGATCTGGACAGACTTGAACACTGGGTGCTATCTAACAAA
>NW_015387180.1:431321-468017 GCF_001527695.2 Protobothrops mucrosquamatus
AAATTTGCAGACGGCACCAAGCTGGCAGGAATAGCCAACACTCCAGAAGACAGGCTTAGGATACAGGAGGATCTGGACAGACTTGAACACTGGGTGCTATCTAACAAAATGTAATTCAATGGTGAAAAAAGTAAGGTTCTACATTTAGGCAAGAAAAACCAAATTTATAGCTATAGTATAGGGGGTACCTTGCTCAATAGTAGTAACTGTGAGAGGGATCTCGGAGTCCTAGTGGACAATCATTTAAATATGAGCCAGCAGTGTGCTGCAGCTGCCAAAAAAGCCAACACAGTGGCTTTAACAGAGGGATAGAATCAAGATCACGCGATGTTTTAATACCACTTTACAATGCTTTAGTAAGCCCACACTTGGAATACTGCATCCAGTTTTGGTCACCATGATGTAAAAAAGATGTTGAGACTCTAGAATGAGAAGAGCAACAAAGATGATTAGGGGACTGGAGGTTAAAACATATAAGGAAAGGTTGATAGAATTGGGTATGTCTAGCTTAATGAAGAGAAGGACGAGGGGGGACCTGATAGCAGTGTTCCAATATCTCAGAGGCTGCCACAGAGAAGAGGGAGTCAGGCTGTTTTCCAAAGCGCCTGAAGGCAGGACAAGAAGCAATGGATGGAAGCTAATAAAGGAGAGAAACAACCTAGAATTAAGGAGAAACTTCCTGACAGTTAGAACAATTAACCAGTGGAACGACCTGCCTCCAGAAGAGGTGAATGCTCCAACACTGGAAGTTTTTAAGAAGAGACTGGACAGCCATTTGTCCAAAATGGTATAGGGTTACCTGCCTGAGCAGGGGGTTGGACTTGATGACCTCCAAAGTCCCTTCCAACTTTATTATTATTATTATTATTATTATTATTATTATTATTATTATTATTATTATTATTATTATTATTATTATTATTATTATTATTATTATTATTATTATTATAATATCAGCAGGCAGATGACGTTTTTTGAGACAATTATGGCTGAGGACTATTGGGGCAGACATGGAGGTCTAAAGATGGCTCTATGAAAAATAGATACAATGGTCATGGTGGAATGAAGAGTAGAATAAATCAACACTTCAGTAATTCCTTCTGGAAAAGGAGAGGGCTTGATACTGTTCACATGTGCTCCAGACAGTTGCTCCTCATGAGAATCCTTCCTCTGGGAAAATGCTTTTGTTTTGAATTTTTTAAAAAACCCATAATATAAAGATTATAATTAAAGGACAAGAACACTGAAACTCAACTTACAAATACAGAACAAAGAAAATATTTTAACATTAGACATATTTTTGAACAATTGTCCCAGAAGTTAATTTTAAGAGTATCTGCATCTATAGATAACCTCAGTGGTGGGATTCAGCCAGTTCACACCACTTTGGCAGAACCGGTAGCTAATTTTTTGTTGCCCAGACCCAGAATGGACTTCCAGAAGTGGCATCCACACACAGAACCAGTTGTTCACATATTTGAATCCCATCACTGGATAACCTGTATTTATAAGATGCTATGGAAGAGGAACAAGTATTACCTAACAAGATTGACACTTATTTAAAAGTAGATTTAAAAATGACAAGGTACAAGAATGACATGAAAAAAGATGTTACACTGGACATACAAAATAAACCAGCTTATATCTCAATATTTTAAAAAATATATACAAATAACAAACCAAGAGAGTGACCTATATAATTTATCTATACTGAATATACAAAAATATTTATTAAAGCTTTAGAGAATTTTGTGAGAAGGGACAAATAATATATGAAAAGAAATCAAGTTCTAGGACATTAATTGAAGACTAAAGGTAAAGACTGATAGAAATAAAAGAAAAGAATATAACATTGGTATATTTGATGAATAGTAAAATAGATATGTTGTACCTCTAGTAACCCTTAATGGACATTCTATTTTTTATTATTTTGTTTTAATTTATATTTGTTTTTATTATTGTAATTGTAATTTTTAATAAAATAAAAATAGAGATATGTATGTATGGTATATGTAAGAGTCCCCACACACCCACTTCACGGTGTATTTCTGTTGCTCCCCTCTGGGAGGAGGTTTCAAAGTATTTCTAGCAGGGTTACCCGATTCTGTAATAGCTTTGTGCCCTATGCCATCCGTCTGGTAAACTCGCAAGTTTTGTTTTTGTCGCCACGCACATGTATACATATTCTGAACTAGACTATGTTGTTTCTCTGTGTCACATAATATATGTGGGCATGTGCATAATTTTGTATTTATTTGTTTGTTTGTTTGTTTTTGTCATATTTGTGTAGTGTATATTGGAGGTAGTGACCCTTTGAGAGCTGTATGCAATGAAATTTCATTTTAATGTATGTCGATTAGTGTACATTCAAAGTGACAATAAAGTTCTGTCCTGTTCTGTCTGTTCTGTCCTGTCCTGTCCTGTCTTGTTCTAGTCTAGTCTAGTCTAGTCTAGTCTAGTCTAGTCTAGTCTAGTCTAGTCTAGTCCAGATCAGGCACAGAGAGTACAACCTCTGGTCCTTTCTTATATATGTAAAACCTATGTATGTATTTACCAAATAAGCATGTTCAAGAGATGCTGCTTTATGTTGTGAATGTACTGGCTCAGATCTTTGAAATTTATTTTTTAAAATGGTAAGACTTCCTGTTAAAGTTAGAAGAGAGGGATGGTGGCTCTCCTAATACACTCTAATCAAAATTAACTGACTTTTCAGTGAAAAAAAGCAAAGCTATATTTCAAACTGTTAATTTGAATGACTTTAAATATAATACTCAGGGGCATGATGGCTGAATGGTTACGATGCTGAGCTTATTGACTAGACGTTTGGCAGTTCGAGACTTAAGTACCATGTGATGGAGTGAGCTGCCATTACTTGCCCCAGTTCCTGCCAACCTAGCATTCAAAAGCATGTAAATGCAAATAAATAAATAGATAACACTTTGGTGGGTAACTGTGTTTCACGTGCCTTTGGCATATAGTCATGCTGGCCACATGACCACAGAAAGATCTTTGGACAACACTGGCTCTTTGGCTGTGAATTGGAGATGACCACTGCCACACTAGAGTCAGACACGACTGTCAGGAAACCTTTACATTTTTAAAAATAGTTTTCAAGTAAAGGTTAGCTCAAAATGGTCCACCAGTGTATGTATTTTAATCCAAACTTTTCATATGGTGCTTATTATTGCACAACAATTGTAATGTGACCTATTTTTGTTTGTATCAGTCCAAAAAACATTTTTGCTAGCCATCTGGGACTTCTGTTCTCTCATTATAGGTAGCCTAAACATTAAGTGGTGTGATGTATTCTGTAATCCTGGTTATAAAGCTAGTTTGATAATGCAATTCAGGAGTTCCTTGGTCTTTTATTGGATTATATAATGTCTATGCCAGTCATTTGATACATTATTTTCAATTTTATTGGACTCATTTGAAACTAAAAATTAAGCCTTATTTGAATGTTCCTTTTCATGGCTGTAATTCTTCCTAACCAAGAGAGTTTCAATTTACCAAATCTTAAACTATCTGCTGTTATATATTTTCCAGAACTATGAACAGTTATTTTTAAATAGGTCTTTATATTTTTAGTCAAATAAATTTTCAGATATTTAACCTTTTAGCAGAAATATTAAATCTCATTATTTGATGACAATATTGCTTTGCTTTTTCAGTTAAATTCCATGCCAACACTGAGTTTCATCCTTATTAATTCAATACCTTGATACTAAACAATATCAGTCTGTATATTCCATAATCAATGTTAAAGAATCCTTTGGCAATGTAACTATAGGTATTACCTTGTTACACAGAAATTCAGAAAAAGCACCTTGGTTTTTTGTCAATAGATCATGTTGAATAAGACAATTTACCTGGCATTTTGGTGTTGCATCAGCCAGCCAGTCCTTAACGGAAAAAGCTTGCTCATGCCACTTCAGAGAAATGAAGCCCATTTCATAGTTGCTGAACCTCTGACTCAGCCCTTTCATTGGAAAATTGGACCTGCCTTGTATATTTACGAGCAGAGCCTGTCATTCAGACAACTTGAAAAAACAAAGCACACTGTACCAATACCTGCAATATTATTCAGCTGAATTGAAAAAAGAGAGTTTTTTTCTACATTATTTTCAGGATGTTTAAGTTTGGTTTTGCTTTGTTTCAAATTTCTCTTATTAATGTTTCTTATCTTACTTTACTGTTGGAAAATATGATGAATCCTATTACACATCATTCCATCACTTTTATATCTTGCGGGCTACTCAAACTTCCCAATCTCACACCCCCCCCTAGAATCATGACATTAAAACGATATACAAATCCAACCCCAGTTAAGTGCAGAATTTATTAGAATATTTTGAACATATAACCATATTCTGACCATATGATACATATTTATAATCTGATACATCTCTGTTTGAAGGCTGTACTGAAGGATAAGAAACACTTCATGTGGCAATCCTTACCAATGAATAACAGCACATATAGTCAAGAAATTCCCCCTAATGTCCATCTCCTTCTTTGAAGTTTTAACTTTTTAGTTCTAGTCCTCTAGGTCAACAGAGAATGTGTAACAGATATCTGAATGCTACAGTATTGTCATATATCTTCTCAATTATGGTAAACTTATTCAGTTCCTTTAACTGTCCCTCATTCAGCGGTTTTTTTGAAGAGTAATAAATTCACTGTTGCCACCATCCCAAAAGATACACAGCCAAAGTTCTTCAAGACTCACTGCTGCCAACAGCTCCAGTACTGCTGCCACTACTGTACTAGCTGCTACACAGCTAATTGGCACACCTGATATTCCTTTAGGGCCCACAATTATTTTTAATTTATCAGTATGGTCCTTTCTCCTCTACAAATTTGTCCAGACCCGACCTAGTCTTTTTAAATTATCTAAAATGGTACTCATTCCATAAAACATAAAATTCTCTGCTGCCTGCAGACATAATCCTACCCAAATCATGGATAAAAATATTAAGCAGCACAGGACCTAGCACAAAGAGTAACTTCTTTGGAATTTAATCCAAAAGTGGGAAACCAGGTAGATTGGAGAAATTATTGCACAGTAACAGGTAAAAATTCACACATACAATACATCCTTATCAAATGTAATGAAATAAATATGAAGATAGCATATTGCATTCATATGAATTTGTCTTCTTTTTTCAAATACCACATATTCTTTTTATCAACTTATTCAGAAACTAGCAAGAAAAATGTGGGAGGATTTTTTTTTCTGCACAACCAATAAAATATAACTCACACAAGATCATGAAATATTGGAATATCCATGATCCTCAAACACAATCAGACCATATTGCTATATCATATATATGACTGTTGATTTACCAGATGATTGTCAGAACAAGCTTTCTAGTCAACAGCAGGCATACAAAGCATTAGACATAATGAAATATTCAATTGTAGAAGAGATCTTTTGAACTTTTGTCAGTCCTGCCTGGTTTGAATGAAATGTTCTTTAAAGAAAGATGTTACCAATTTAAACAAGCCATAGATTTTCAAATAGCAATTGCTGAAACATATAAAGATGATTCATACGGGGGGAAAATAATCAAGTCAGAAAATTAACAGTGCTTTCATTTAACCTATAACAAAACAATTGTTTTATTTTAAGCAATAACTCTGTCATATATACTGGGTCAACATTTCCCATCTGGTACCCTTTTCTATGCTGACTAAGGAAGAAAGGACTTAAAGTTCATCACCTGTCTATGGCATAAAGTTGAGTAAGGGTATGCTAAACTATGTTGCACAAAATCAGAATTATTTATTTATTCAATGTTGATGCAACCAAATTATGTTCCTAATTTGGAGAATTCAAGTGAGCCTTTGTCTCTGGCCACCACTGACTTTTCCTATCAGTCTATTTTTGTGGAGGGGATGTAAGGTAAAAAGGCAAAGACTTCTGAGTCTTTTCAGTACAATAAAATATTAAATACAATTACAGCCTCAACTTTTTGCTTTACATTTCTAGTATCTGCCAGCCATTTTGATACCTACAAGTTTAGTCTCATACAAAAAAACCTAATATCAAAGTTTCATTTTTATCTTCTACTTCAAGCCCAGAAATGATTTCAAAGTGGGAACAAAATTCAATACATTTTTTTCTTTGTTTAAAACAACTGACTTTGTCATCACCACCAAGCCCACTACTTTTTCCAACCAAACTTCCATTGTGGGCAATGACATATCTTTCGATTTGCATGCGTTAATTTTTCACCACTGTGTTCTTGTATAATAACAAAGGTTCAATTTTTTCAAGTTCTTTGTCCAATAATTTCAGTTTTATATTCATTTTTAAAAATCTTATAAAATAAAGCAAAGCTCTAACCAAAATGTTTTTTAAAGAATACCATGTTAACAGTTGTAATTACTCCAACCATACAACATTAACAATTGCTACAACCTATTGGAGTCTTGTATTTGACATTAATGGGCAAAGCATGTTGTTCTAGACATTCATGCAGAAAGAATAGATGTTCCTCAATGGAGGTCTCCCTATGGCAAATTTGTCCCATTTGTGTGCTTTCCAGACCTTTGATACCCATATATGATTCCAATAGAAAAGAATATATGTAGCTCTAGGCTATTCAAAAGAGAATAAAAAGCTAAAAAGGGAACAAAAAGATTAGAATACATTATGTCCAGCAACCAACAACCTGATAAGCTGGAATTAACACCAGACAAACAATCAGAAAACAATACCCAAACAAGGAACTACCAAAGAGAAACCACACCTTCACCAATACTGGCAGGACAAGCTGCTGTATATAAAAAAGGAGCACACCCCATACTCACTAGCAATGATGACATTACCTACTCAAGTAATGAATTGTCAGGAACAAACAACCAAGCTCACCGAGCACCAAGGACCCCAGCTTTTATATTAATTTTCTAATGTGGTTTCTTTTATTGATTTTGCAAACTTCCAATGTAATGTGAATTATAGAGATTTCTTTTCCACTTCCTTCAATATGTACTATGTCTTCCCATTCTTTGTGTGTCAGAATTCTGCTATACTGCATTCATTAAAGGAAACACAAAAATTACAGTATATTTACATCTTGGTTTTTATTCTCTGTAATTTGCAAAACCTCCTAAGGTTCTTAGGCAAGATAAGATTATTATTCTAGTCCAACTATTATTTTTGACTTGGAAAAACTAATCAATATTACTCTCAGAGCAATTACAATACTGACAGTCTATACAGTAAGAATGGAAATAGCTGTAACAAACTGCCTATAATTCTGATTTAAATTGCAGGCAGAAAATAAATAGAGAAAAAAAAAATAGTGATGGGTTGCCATAACAATTATGAAGATTAAAAAGTCAAATCCTGCTAGTCATGCAAACAGTTTACAAATAAAATGATATATATTTTTGTAAAAAAATAAATTTTAATTAAAGCTTCATTTGTAAATCTTCAGATGCAGTAAGATTAATATATCTGAAGTGGTAAACCAAGAAATGGGTTTTAACATCTGCAATTTAGAATATATTTTATATCAAAGGAATAGTTTATTCTTTTCTTCCCCCCCCCCCCGCCTTCCCAATCATCACAATAAAAAAACCCTCAGGTGCTATCAATCCAATTCCAGCTGCCATGGAAAATCTGACAAACACATTGTCCTCCTCCTCCCGTTTTTAATGTGTAATTTATTTTTTTCTATTTTATCTGTAAAATAAATGTCTACCCTATCCATTTCTAGCTCTGGTTCCATTTGATTTAAAGTCAGTGTTATATATATCTACACTAAATGATGGAATGTACCTGTCTAAATTTACTGATAGGCATAGAGGTATTTTAACTTGTGTAAGAGAAATAGGAACTCTATGTGTACTTGCATTATATTATTTACCTGTGTCATACTATCTCATAAGAGAGAGGCTCTAGTACTGGATTTGTCCTTTGATCCAATTGAAATAAAACTTTATGTGATCAGGAAATTTGATAAAGCAAGGTTACCAATCATATGGATGCTTTAATATGGAACTATCACCACTATTTAATCTTTATTCCTCCTTCCTGATTAATGTTATTTAATGTTACTCAATAATGTTTTTTTTTCCCTTTTTCTATTTCACTCTGCAATCTTCAGTCTTGGAGCTCTTGTATCCTATCAACATTGGATTACATGGATGCATCCAGAATAGACAGGGTCAGACAAAGAACATAAGGGTAAAATAGGAAAGCAAATAAGAAAAATAAGAAAATAAGTATAAAGTATAAAACATTTTGGGTGTGGTCAGGTATCTAACGAACTACCTGAATCTAGCTCATGAAAAAGTTCTTTTGGTACAATTATTTACAATGTGTATTACTTAGATATTTTGGAGAATTTTAATTTAAAGGTGATTTACAAATATTACATACATCAAAAGAACAAAAGCAAATTTATTTAATTAATTTCTATAGATAAATAAAGCTGCTATTTAAAGTAAAACTTCAGTATTGCTAGATTTCCTTTTGGCTTTTACTGTAGACAATAAAATGTGTTCCTTATCTCTATCGATACAGAGTTAAATGGGGATATGAAAAATATGCCAAAGTAATTTATCAAAAATTTTGTATTAATGCAAATACGCAGTCTTCACAGAGCTACAAAAGGTTTGGTTACAATTAGCATCTAATAATTGCATCATAGTCTAGATTTTATTACTATAAAAAATCTGCACTAGAATAAGCAAAGTAAGTGAAAGAATAAGCACTTTGTTGGACTAAGTTGAATGTGTTTAATCAGCATAAACTTTAAATAGAATCCAAAAGTTAGTAATTTTTTAAAACATGTAATGAATTTCCTAATATCTTTATAGAGAAACAATATGGTCTATTTCTAGCCATCCATTTCACTGGCCACAGTTCAGGGAAGCAATAACAGATACAATTAGATTTAAGCATCTATTGGATTCTTTTCATGTTTATTAGATATTACTGTTTAAATTTGCATATACAGAAATGATAGGTTAATTCAGCATTCTCCACTCTGATGCACTCCAATTGTGTTGGTTTATAGTTTTGATCATCCACTGCCAGTATCTATAGTGTAAAGCCTTCCAGAAAAGTGATTTATGTAAGTGACAGATACGTTTGGAAGCTTTACATCAATAAGAGTATCTTAAACTAATGATAGAATCAGCCAACTATTTAGGCTTAGGAGAGTGGACATATATAGGGACAGAAACATGTATATCTATCAGAATTGTTTTGTTTTATGCAGGAATAGATAGGATAAATATCAGGGGTATTTAATGCTATATTTAGTTCAAGCCCATTCTGGCTATATATCTTAAGTTTTTGCAAGTGATAGTTCTTTATTTTAACTTTAATTCCCCACTGATTTTTTATTTTTAATTCATATAGCAGATGTATACATTTTAAAATTAAGGCAGTGAGATTAGTTCTTATGTATTCAATGATATTCTATATTGTTCATATTAAGAATTAAAATATGGTAAGAAAAAATGTTTTGGATTAAGATACATGCATAGTTGGAAAAGATGATTAAAAAACAGATAGAATTCAAACCAGAACTGTTTTTGTTAAGAATATTAGGACTTAATCATGAGAAGAAGAACAAATATTTAATATTGCATGTATTGACAGCAGCGAGAATTGTATTTACCCAATATTGGAAAAATGAAAACTTACCAACTGAAGAGGTTTTAATTAAGAAAATCTTAGAATGTGCAGAAATAGATAGATTGACTTTAGAGATTAAAGAGAAAGAAGATTCAGTTTACTTTAGAACATGGGATAACTTTTACCAATGGTTAGGAAAACGAACTAGTGAGAAATGAATGTGTTATGTTATTTTGAATACATACTAGTAAGCAGAATGTTATGCATTGAGTAATTAATACTGTTTATGATTACTGTTTATTATACTTACTACAATTATCTATTACTATATTAATTATTGTTAGCTAAACATATGTACCCGGACAATAGTCTGTTTGCTACATATTGAAAATGTTACTGGGGGATAACCCCAAAGTTGACCCCAACCCTGTCTTAGCCCCAATCCTGATCCCAACCCCATCCTAAACCCCAACCCCTATCCCGACCCTATTTTATCCCTAACCCTATAAAATTCAATTAAACCTTTTTGAAAAGGTTTAATTAAAATATGGCAAATTTTAGAGGAATACATTCAAGCCTCCTGGAGAACATAAATGGCCTTGGAGACTCGTTGTGAAACTCAGTCTGCTAAAATGGCAAGAAAAGTGGGTTTTATTTTTGCTACATCCTATAGTCATACTCATACAGAACAAATATTAACAAGAATGGTCTTACTTATGTAGATGGGTGTGCAGACATTTCTGAAGAAATTCAGAAGAAATTCTGTACCTCTTACATGAATATTGATACAAACCTAGCTGCCTTCCAATCTGTAGCATAGCTCTCAATTAAATATTAGTAATGTATTTGATATAATACCTTTGGAATATATGCACTGAAATATACACAAAATATATTAACTAAAATGTTTTAAAGAAGAGATGTTGCAAGGGGATTCAGAGAGGCAAATAATGCAATTAGCATCATGCGTTTATGACAAAATCTCTACCCCTTTTATTAGTATAATCTGATGTCACAGACATCTACAAAGGGGGGGGGGGAGTATGCAGCACAAGAGTGCAACATCCCATTCATCATTTTTTGATAAAAGCAATGGATCCTACAGATGTCTCTGTTGAAACATATGGAAACTCAGTAAACTCACGCCTAGATGGAATGGAATCATAGATAAAGGGAAGAAAATGTGCAGCAGCCTAGAAAAAGGTCACTTTGGACAGCAAAATGGGTGGCATATAAATTAAATAAATTAATAAATAAAATTCCAGGGGCAAAAGAAAGGGAGCAAAGATTATATTCTACATATTTTCCAGTGGCAAAAAGTAGCTTACATGTTTATAAATATATATTCTTTATGCAACTTCTTTCACATATTTTGGGCTGATGGAGTGTGACATGCTCAAAATCACTAAATGAGTTTCCATAGCAAAGGGTGGATTGGAACCTGGATCTCTTCAATTCTATTTTAATGTACTTCAATGCAGTAAGATATACAAAAGCTTGGCTTTTAGAACTCTTACAGAGTGAATGGAAATGCACAAAGCGATAAAGTTAATTATTATTTATTGAGTCAGCTATATAACAAATGTATGGCCCTTTGGGAAGCCAATTTCACATTTTTTTAAAAAAATCATTCAGCATATATATCATTGTATTATTTAGCTGTCAATAGATAGTTTTTAATGAAAAAAATAGTACGTATAGCGATCAACATGCTTTAGAAAATTCATTAATGAGAGTAAATTTTAATTGGTGAGTCTGCAAATAACAGGCACCATTATTGAGGACTCAGACAATTTGCTGCAACCAGCCCACCACAGCCATCTTGCTGCAGCCAACTCACTGCAGGACAACTTGCCATGGAAAATTCCATGAGGGATAACTCAACAGAATAAATGTTATCCACCACTGGTTCTTCGATGTTATTTCCATTTTTGTTAGGAGGCAGAGAATATATCCGACACACCTCTTATTTTCCCCAAAAGAAACCTATGAGATGGACTGGGCTGAGAGAGAATGTTTGGCTCAAAGTCACCCAGCTGTTTGACTGGTGCCTTAACCACTAGAACAAAATGGCTCTAAGACGCTAAAGCATTTAGACTATTTAATAATAATAATAATAGTAAAGTTGGAAGGGACCTTGAAGGTCATCTAGTCCAACCCCCTGCTCAGGCAGGAATCCCTATACCATTTTGGACAAATGGCTGTCCAGTCTCTTCTTAAAAACTTCCAGTGTTGGAGCATTCACCGCTTCTGGAGGCAGGTTGTTCCACTGGTTAATTGTTCTCACTGTCAGGAAGTTTCTCCTTAGTTCTAGGTTGCTTCTCTCCTTGATTAGTTTCCACCCGTTGCTTCTTGTCCTGCCTCCAGGCGCTTTGGAAAATAGCTTGACTCCCTCTTCTTTATGGCAGCCCCTGAGATATTGGAACACTGCTATCATGTCCCCCCTCGTCCTTCTCTTCATTAAACTAGACATACCCAATTCCAGCAGCTGTTCCTTATATGCTTTAGCCTCCAGTCCCCTAATCATCTTTGTTGCTTCATAGTGTTGAAGCTAAAAACAAGATTGTCCATCATTTACTTAAAGAGGGAAATGGAAAGCTTACATGATGAACACCGGGAGCCCTTTCAGTTCTACAGGAGGTCTGATGGCATTCAAACAGTATGGCTTCAGAACAAGACAAAAGTATTGTGGACTAAGCTTAGCTGACCATCATGGGGTGACTCTGAAGACTTTATATGCATGTCTTGCCACAATAAGACTTTTTCTAGTTCTTGAAATTTCCAAGGTTGTCTGAAAAAAGTCCATGGGAGAAAATACTTTAGGATATATATTCCCTGGCCTTTAACTGAAAAGCTGGAATACTAAGCTGAGATACTATCAATATCAAGCACACCACTTTTTTATAATACTAATCACACAAAAGAACTAGGAATATGCAAATTGGGGAAAATGTTCATGCTGTTGTTTTTCCAAATATTGGGAGAATAGTTTGTGGATTTCTAAAAATACATCATTCAGAACAGGAAAAGATTTATGATTTTCTGGTTGCAGCCTAGTCCCTAAATAGCTCATGTCAACTTGGATTCACTCATCTTAAGGAAAATAATATATATATGTAAGTATGTATTTATGTAATTTATGTACAGGTATAGATATAGATATAGGTATAAAGAATAGAATAGAGCTGGAAGGGACCTTGAAGGTCTTCTAGTCCAGCCTCCCACTCAAGTAGGAGAACCTATACCATCTCAGACAAGTGACTGTCCAGTCTCTTCTTAAAAACCTCCAGTGATGATCTGCTAATGCATAAGATTTCATCTTGGAATGTGGGGGGACTCAACACACCCCATAAAAGGCGCAAGATTTTTCATTATTTAAGACATTTTAATAATGATATCATATGCTTACAAGAGACTCATATTGTGGTTAAAGATCAAAAATTATTGCTAAATGCCAAGCTTGGAGAATTGTTTGCTGCACCTGCCTTAAAGAAGAAAGCGGGGGTTGCTTTATATATAAAAAAACATCTTTCACCCATTTTAAAAGAAGCTGATAAAGAAGGAAGATTCTTACTAGTGGAAATAAATTTAAATGGAAGAAAGTGTTTAATAGTGGGGGTTTATGCTCCTAATCAACTCTCATCTCAAAAGTTATTTTACAGACAATTACATCAGAAGATTGTGGCTTTGGATTATAATTCTTTGATTTTTATGGGGGACCATCGTATTGTCTTGACAAAATTCTATCAGCCTGTGTCCTGCTTCATTTTGTACTCCAAGGCCAAACTTGCCTGTTATTCCAGTTATCTTTTGGCTCCCTACTTTAGCATTCCAATCCCCCATGATGATAAGGACATCATTTTTTGGTGTTGATTCTATAAGGTGCTATAGGGCTTCATAGAACCGATCAATTTCATCCTCTTCAGCACCAGTGGTTGAGGCATAGACATGGACTACTGTGATATTGAATGGTTTGCCTTGGATTCGCACTGAGATCATTCTGTCATTTTGGGGATTGTATCCCAGTATTGCTTTTCCTACTCTTTTATTGACTTTGAAGGCTACTCCATTTCTTCTGAGAGATACTTGCCCGCAATAGTATACCTGATGGTCCTCTGAATTAAATTCACCCATTCCTGTCCATTTTAGTTTGCTGATTCGTAAGATGTCGATGTTCAGTCTTGTCATCTCTTGTTTGACCACATCCCGTTTGCCTTGATTCATAGATCTTGCATTCCAGGTTCCTATGGAGAAAAGATCTTTACAGCATCGGACTTTCCTTTCACCACCAGATGCATCCACAGCTGAGCATCTTTTCGGCTTTGGCCCAGTCGCTTTACTCTTTCTGGCACTACTAGTACTAGCCCTCTGCTCTTCGCCAATAGCATATTGGACACTTTCCGACCTGAGGGGCTCATCTTCCAGCGTCATATCTTTTTGCCTTTTGGTACTGTCCATGGGGTTTTCATGGCAAAGATCCTGGAGTGGGTTGCCATTTCCTTTTCCAGTGGATCACATTTTGTCAGAACTCTCTACCATGGGTGGCGCTGCACGGCATAGCTCATTGAGTTATGCAAGCCCCTTCGCCACGACAAGGCAGTAATCCATGAAGGAGATAATAATAATAATAATAATAATAATAATAATAATAATAATAATAATAATAATAATAATAATAATAATAGGAATAATAATAATAATGATGATGATGATTATGATTATGACGATGAATCATGCCCTTCATCCACGAAGTGACATTGACAGACTTTATCTACCAAGGCAAATAGGTGGGCGTGGAATGCTGCAAGTACATCAGATGGTTGAAGAAGAAAAAATGGCTTTGGAAGAATATCTGAAGGACAATGATGAAGATGCACTGAAATTAGTATATCAGGAAGGCTTACTGACTACTGGAGAGACCAAACNATGGCAAAGATTTCGGCTTATTTGAAGAACCATTCGAATGAACAATTTTTATCAATATGGGGAAGATGGATTGTTTATATTCAAAAGAAACATAAAGTGGTAGAATATAAGTTAGGTTTTTAGAATTTTTTTAAGTTGGTTTATTTCCACTATTTTTTCTTGTAGATTAAGATATTTTGTAGAGTTAGAGATATTAGTATTTGTTTACTTTTATATGAATATTATTCTGGGATTAGGTTTGGGGAATCCGGGGGTGGGGTGGGGGGTTACTGATTGATTATTGTGTTTAACTATGATTGTTTTTTATGATTGAAAAAATAAATAAAAATTTCTTACAAAAAAAAAAAAAAAAAAAAACCTCCAGTGATGGAGCATCCACGATTTCTGAAGGTAAGCTGTTCCACTGGTTAATATGAATATGGATATGGATGTATATGTATCAACTGTATTTGTATCAGTATCTATATATTTATCTCTGTCTCTCTATGTGTTTATTTTCTGGGCGAAAACAAAATATTTTCCATTTAAACAAAAGAAAGCAAAATAAAATTACAGTAGATCTACAAAAATTTCAAAATTGTTGTCTTCCCGGAAACGTTTTTCAAAAGCAAATTGTTTTTTTTTTAAATGAAATTGCAGGAGAAAAGATAGAAAATTAGCATTTGGGGCCCAACAGTAGCCAAAAGCTTTGCCACTAACTGGTATAACAACTATTTAAGTTAAATTAGAACAGGAATGAACATCTTTTCTTTCCCCTTTCCTTGTTGTGGCTGCATGCCCTAAGAGATAATCTGTCAGGTACAATATCTGTACACAATTACCTTAATTTAGTTACTGAATTAAGCCATTTTCTCAGTTTTTGCAATACATTAAATCACAAGGAAACAAAAGAGAATAGGTTATTCACTAACCATAAGAAACCTGAAACTGAAGTTTAAACCAAACTTAGCCAGTCATATAGATGAGGCCACCAGGCTTTTAATAGTCCTGGTTAAGTATGTTCTCTGAACAGTCACACTGAATATAGAGAAAATCCACTGATGGGAAGTCAGAGGCAAAACCAGGCAGATTCCATGCCTTTTATTGATATTTTGCCATACTTTCCTCTATAATATTCTCATTCTCAATAAGTGGGTGGAGAACATCAAATTGCTCTTGCCAAGTGTGAATTGTTTGCAACTGAATGCACAGAAATAAACTTAGGTTCCAACTTGTCCACCTCTGTTAGAACAACCATTTCCAGATTGATTTCATAATAACATTTTTCACTAGCTGAATCCCATTTTTTCCCTGCCATTTTTTCCTCATCTCAGTAACTGTTAGTTTAAATTCAACTCAGATAGGATAGTATTTTCAAATGCCCTTGTACTAGATTGCTGAGAAGTTCTTCAGAAACAGGTGTCAGAAACAGGTTACATTTATCATTGACAGCAACAAAATAGTCCTATGATACTTCAAGAGTGGTATACTTATTACTGCAAAACTTTTGGATCACAATTAATTTTATCTGAGATATAGGAAATAGGATTAGAACACACATTCAGCTATTGTGAATGAGAGAAAAACTGAAGGGAGAGAAATTATAATTGGGGAAGTGAGAGATAGTGAGAGTTACCTACATGAGGGAGGTAACTGTAGATATTCTTGGTTTGAAAAATGAAGTAGTCTTGGCTGTTTTTTTGAAGTGGAAGAAATAATGGTAAGTGAATTCGGTTCTGCTGTATGCTATGCAGATGGTCTTCAGAATTCTTTTGCCTGAGAATTGTCACCTTGAGGTTTGATGCAATGTCCATGAGCAGTGTTTCTCAAACTTGCCAGCCTGAAGTTGTATGAACTTAAATTTCCCAGAATAAAAATGAGTGCAACACAATAAAGAGCCACCAAGTAGACCAGCTCTTCATAATACCTCTCCAGAGAAGGAGGGGACTTGAGATAACACACAAGTGCTCCAGACATTTGCTGTTCAAGAAGTGACCACAAGACAAATTTTTTGGCAGGTTTAGAACTCTGGAAGATGAGGGAACTCCAAGATCAAACAAGATTTAATGCAAAATATTGCTATAAATATTATTTATTGGACAATATGGTAAGTCCTTGCTTGGAAAAATGTACAATTATTTTTTTTTTGCCTCTGAAATAGTAAAATAAGAGAAAGAAGAATTAATAAAAGAAGGGGAAGAAAGGGAAGAAGAAAACATATATTGTTTGTCTCAAAAAACAATAATTGCATTAAATTTCAACTCTACTGTAGAATGTTTGATTCAAAAGTCAAATAATAATACTAACGTTATATCCATTGTCTGGCCATAGTAAGTTATGCGGCAACTGCCCTACAAATGATGGAAAAACTCTGACAAATCTTGGTACAACTATAGAAAGTTCCAGACATGTAGATTTACCACCATTAGTGTTTCTTTCAACAATAATGAAGTTATAGCAGTTCCTAGGTTTCTTTTTTTCCTGATAGAAGGATCTAAGGCTCAGGCTCCCTTTTATATCAGTCTGGTTTTGACAGTTTTTCTTCCGTCTCACTCCATAGATGATGTGGGGAAGAGTTTTTTAAAAAAAATGTGAGGAAAAAGCCTATTTAGAAACTGATTAATCAGTCAGATTTTAGAACTAGCAGTCAACCCAATACCTTAATTGTTTCTCATTACCCAGTAGCTTCAGAGATATTGTCTATGAAAATTTTTGTGTGAAATTCTCATTTTTTGTGTGTGATTTTCCAAAAGGTGATGAACTAATGTTCAGTAACTATCATCAGACAGAGATCAAATTCCACAGACAAAAGAAAAAAAAGTCAAGGAATGAAATGAGTTGGGCATTGTGACTAGAATAGATTCATTCAATGATCTCTTGTAGCTGGCCTGAAAAACATACAGAACTTGTTGCAGTATTGTCTGCTTCACCAACAATTTCCTAGCCAATTATTATTGTAATGTCTTATTTCTATCAGCAACAATTAATAGCAAAACAATAGTACCACTTTGTATAGCTTATCATGCATATTTTTATTATTAATTGCTACTTGTTGAGAAAATATAATCTTTAAAATATTTTGCAAGTTTAGATAAACAATAAGGGCATGTTTCATAATTTTTTTGTGTGGTTTGTCCATATAGAACTGAACTAAGAATGGCTTTTGAAGAAAATTCAAGTTTTTCAGCTCCAACAATGATTTGTCTTATGATGATTTAGGGTTCTGGGCTACCATATGGGAAATATGGGGAATTGCACAGTTTGACAACAAGAAAAAAGCATATTAAATTATTTTGCTGTTATCTGTCTTTTGAAAGAGATAGTGTGTAGGGATGAAACATTAACTGTTTTAGTCTATTTATTTAGTAGATTTATTACTATGGGTAAAACATTTATTTTTAAATAGATACTGGCATTCAATGAGTTCAATTTCTTTTTTTGCAAAACACACTACACTGTAGTTTTATGAAATACTTGCACAGCATGGGGTAGTCATTCTTCTAAGTGCAGGTTAAAATATGTTAATAATTGCAAATAATATTCTACTATTAGTGAATTTACAGAGTGATGTTCAGCATTTATATAGAATAATTAGAATATGTTTATAACTAAAAACCAAATGCAAGATTTTTTTCCCCTAAATAATAAGGTCAACCATGATCAGAGTCTGGTATCTTAATTCCACATTTTTAATTGAACACAAAATAATATTAAGTACCCTATAGCAATTATTGTGCTGCATTTTCTCACTTGGCACACAAATTAGTAGAAATATTGCTAGATGAATAATGGCAAGCAATTAAGTTTATTGTTTGTTTAAGGAAAAAAAATAAAATATGGAAGTTGTAACTATGAAATTATTTCTGTCATTCCTTAAAATATTTTTAGTACATCATGCTACAGAAAAAGAAAAGGTTATGATTTTGTTGAGATTACCCAATGAAATGAGCTATCAGTGATTTGTATTGGGGCTGGACAAATTTTCATGATCTGGAGATTTACTTAATTCTTTTTTTTTTTTTTGCCATTGAACCAAAATATGCCATGGGTGAGACAATGAAATGAGGGATTTTATAGTGACATGATAAAAGCCAATTTTTATAGGAATGATAAAGGAGTATGTTTTTAAAAGCAGAACTACAGCTCTATATTTGCACTGGATTGTTGGTGCAAGTTCATTCAATGGATTTTAAAATTAGATTTTAAAGTCAGATTTCAGTATTTTTCTCTCAGCAAGACATCCTTTCAAGTAAAATGCTCAATCACTACTCATCAAAGTAGTGTTGATCCTTAGCAAACATGTAGACATACATTCTTCATGATGAACTGTATAAACCTAGCCTTTCAGATCTCCCAGTGATGTATCCATTGCCATGATAAACAAGTCAATGTACTGTGCTGCTGGTTATCATTTTATCCTCTGTCTTTCAACCTTTCTTACCATTGTGGATTTCTCGAGTATCTTTAATAAATGACATATGCTCTATGCCACAGATCTAGTTTGCTGAAAGTCAAAATTCAAAATAAAGGTTCAGGATAAAAATGAATAACATCCAAAACATGTTCATACACAGCATTTGTTTCTTTCCTTTCAGTTTAAATATTTTCAATATTTGATCATTTCAGGATTTGCAAAAAGCAGGCAGGAGAAGTGGTCATCTTGAGTGTTGGTAAACTACCAACGATGTTAACCATGAAGTTTAGGAATGTATTAGGAATTGTAGTTCAGGAAAATATAGAAAAACACATGTTCTCCATTCATGATATATTCCAACGGAGATGCAAAGAAGGCCTTTCCCCTGTAGACTGTGTATTTGTAGTATAATTGTCTTTCAACATTGTTTATTCTAACATTTCCAGGGCATAAGAATGTAATCTGCTCTTAATCTTTCCTTCTATTAGTACTTTCTATAATTATTATCAGGTATTGAAAGGCTGCCATTCACTAGGAGTTACCATTTACATGCTCTTTTGAGAAAGGTATGTCTTGCTAACAGCTTAAATACTTGCTGTGAAACACAGGTGACGAGACTTTAACTACACACGTGTTATGAAGCTAAAAAAAAACCTTGGGAGACAATGTATTGTACAAATGGATAAAAATAACCGAGAAGATAAGAATGACCTCTTGTTTCAATGTCACTGATTTCTAATCTCCACAAAGTAGTTTACAAAATGAACAAGGACACACAGAGAGCAAATTGGTTACCTCCAGCAGCCATGCTCCGTTCCTACCTCAAAGTAGTCATTATCTCTAGGTGTGTTTAAAATTGACATTTTAAATATTCAAAGCTTTCATGTTGGTTTTTGTGGAATATATGAATGTCTCTCTTTTAGTAAAGGAGAATACTTGATTGTTTTGCCTTTCAACAGTCAAGTTTTAGAGGCTTGCTTTTGTATTGTGAAATAATAATAAAAAACTTATCCAAAGAGGCAGCCACATTTTCAAGAGTCCAGCTCTTGCCCTCAGATTAACACCAGATCCTGACTTGGCTGAATAAACAATTATTTTGGCTAAAGGAATGGTATAAAAATAATGTTTTGAGAGGGACTTATGCCAATCTGAATCTTTGTCTGCACCAATTCTTTTTTTTTTTTCAGTGAACAATCTATATATGAATATGCTCCAAATACCAGCATCTCAGATTAGGTTCCCCCCCCCCAAAAAAAAAAAAAAAAAAGCAGGAGAAGCAATTTTTATAGATCTTTGTTTCCTTACATGATTGGGAAGAAATGCTGTACCATATACTATAAAATAAACAAAAAATGATATGAAGACAAGGAAGTCTTAGAGTGTTTAAATACATTTGTTCGTGGAAGACATTTTGCAGAGTTAGCCATCATAAGTTGAAAACAAATAAATACAATATAATTAAAACTTACCTATCAAGCAATGGTTTCTGATTAATGCCTACCAGAATTATGGAAGTTGTAGCTAAATATTGCAATAAATAATTAGAAAAACTAGGAAGTTGCAAATATATTCTATCAGTCATAACAAAAGTAAAGACCAGCTAGACCAGGCATGTGAAACTGCCAGCGCTTGGGCCGGATGCGTCACACCAAAACCGTGCCCTTCCCATTGCCGGCAATGGGGAAAAAGTCCCGATATGTCACGCGACGTCATGTGACGTTGTGAGTTTGACATGCCTGAGCTAGACTGATATACTGTGTGATATCTCAAATTGACCAAGAATTGTTGGAAATTTAAAAGGGTCAGCAAATTGAATAATTTAAATGAGAGTAATCCACATGCTTTAATCATGAAACAAGAGCCTAGTTGCAGGAGTAGAAAAGACATTTCCTTATATTTGTGTAGAAAGCAAATGATTCTCCTTTTTAATATTTGGAAAGAATTGAAGTGCTGTTTAGAGAAATCTTAATCTTTGGAAGAAAATTGGCCTTAAAAGACCATGGTAATATTTTTCATGTTCCCAGATAGCAAATGAAATAAAATTGACTCTGCTTGATAACTTATGCAGCTTTATCCCTATTAGTATTTCATTAGGTTTGCCAAAATGTTCTTTAGTTCATTTAAGTTTGCCTCAATTATTTTTAATCTTAGTAAAGATTGGTGGAGGTCATATAAGAACCACTTATAGTCACCACCAGTATCATCTTGCATTTGGGCATCATATCCGGGCATGTCTACTATCAATCAAATTCATATTGGTTCTCCAAGTGCCTTTCCCCCCCCCCACCAAAGTGGTATCTATTTATCTACTTGCATGTAACATGTTTTTGAACTGCTAGGTTGGCAAAAACTGAGGTAAGTGATGGAACATCACTCCATGTCATGGTGGTAGGACTCAAAAAGCCAAAGTACAGACCTTCTCCGGCATCATTAAGCCACTGAGCCAACAGTGTTTCTCTCTCTCTCTCTCTCTCTCTCTCTCTCTCTCTCTCTCTCTCTCTCTCTCTCTCTCTCTCTCTCTCTCTCTCTCTCTCAAAAGAAAAAAACCCATAAAGAAGGAGGAAGAGAGTGATGGTCAGAAAGAGGGAAACTGAAAAGTAGGGTAAGAAGACAGGAAAGAGGGTAATAGCAAAAATGAGAAAGGAGGCTATAGATTTTGTTTGTCATTCCTGAAGGATGCAGGAATTTGACTGAAAAATACTATCTGCTATATTTGCTTTGCACTATTAAGATGAGGAAATTTGAAACTAATTAGTACCATGTTTCTCTGAAAATAAGACCAGGTCTTTTATTAATTTTTGCTCCAAAAGACACATTAGGACTTATTTTCGGGGAAATACAATACTAAATGTGTCCATTTGGCTGATAATCTTAACTGGGGTTTACTTTTGGAGTGGGGCTTATATTACAAGCAATCTGAAAAATCATGCTATGGGTTATTTTCCTGTTGGGTCTTATTTTAGGGGAAAGATGATATTTTTTTTATCACTGAAGGGGAAAAAAACCCTAATTCCCACTAATACATTTTTATTCTCAAAGCAACCAAGTAGTATGGCCAATGTATATTTAAAAATATCTAACTTATTTTCTATTTTTTTAAAAAATAATAAGAAATATTTAAAAACCACTGTATATACATTTTAGCTGACTATTGTTTAAGGCTAATAATTCCGTTAGTGAACAGTTAAGCCACAAATGGAGGGTTCATTTCATGTTTATCCAGTATCAAGAACATAAAATGAAACACAGAAAATTTCTCTGAATAAGAAGAAGACCACCATTTCATATCACAATGCTGGCGGACAGGGCCTGGTTGAACTGGTTGAATAGGTGTTTATGTCCATCCTATTGTGCTGAATTTGGGGCAGTGAATGAAAACTAGGGTTCAAACAGATGATATTTTTACATGACTTGTGCTATATTATGTTGCTTATTTATTTCTGAGTGATATTGTCCTTGTTTATTTCATATTCCTTATCCCATTTTATCATTTCCATAATGGACAAAGAACATTTTGATTGAACCTTATAAAGTTTATGCAAAACAACTCTACTAAGATTATTAGGAAAGTTAAAAAAAGAATGTCTCATGTTTGTTGTCAATGTAGCACAGTTTCTGAAATAATACTTCCAGTTGAAAAATGAGTTTTAAATAAGATAAATAAATGTTCTCTTTGCTAGTTGACTTTACGCAATTCATTTTTTTCCCTTGAGAAGTTTCCCTTGGTAAAGGAGCATTCAAGGTTCATACCAGGATTCTTTTAAACTTTATGAGCCAAATAGCATCTTAAAAGCCCTCATCACCATTAGAAGCAATAAACAGTTATAGCTTTTTATGAAAAGATATATGAGGGATAGGTTGAGATGGAGACAAAGTTTCTCTTACAGATGCATAAAGAACAATTTGGATGGTCAAATGTCTGTGTTATTAGACTCAACTGTGGTTCCCCTCCTCCCATCCCTGGGTAAGAATACAAAATGGTAAACTATGTGAAAAAATTAACAATTATGTCCCTACAATGCAGTTTATGGGCTATTACTGAATATGATCTGTTGTAAATAAACATGTCGTGGTTAAGCACCCAATCTAGTAGATGGAATGTAATCTGACAGTGCGACTTGAACTTAAATTTCGTAACTTGGATTTAGTTTCTTGTATCAATCTTCATCATAATCTGTAACTTCCATCTTCTTGAACATCCCATCATAACATTTCCCAGGAAGGAAAATATGATTGAATAAGAGAACTTTCCCAGAATTATTGCTAATGCAACACTTGCAATTTCTAAAGCTTCTTTTAAAAGAGATCCAAGTAGAATGAATTGTAATAATCCAGCCTGAATGTGATGAAATCATGTATCCTTACCAAAAAGAGCCACAGTTGGCACATTACCTGGATCGTACAAACTAGCTGACCATACATTGACAAACTGAATCAATATCTCTTGATTATTGTTTAAGAGGAGAACTCACTTTCAGAATGGCCTGGCACAGACCTTTTTTGGACAAAATATCAATATCAGTCATGTACAATGAAGAGTATCAGGATCAAAAACAAATGCAAGATTCTCAACATTTCTGTGAGAAGAAAGTATGTAGTTCTCTCACTTTCTGAAGAAAGCTACATAGAATTTAATGTGGAACCTAATCTAGTCAGAGTAGGCCATGCATATCTGAAGGAAGATGTATTAAGTCAAGAGATAGAGCTCCAGAAACAGAAAGTCTCTACTTTTGTTCTTGCAAGAAGTATAACATAGAATAATCTCTTTTTTTCTGCAGAAGAAGAAAGGGAAGAAGAAAAACAGAGAGAGAGAGAGAGAGAGAGAGAGAGAGAGAGAGAGAGAGAGAGAGAGAGAGAGAGAGAAATCCCATTTTTCATGCAGAAGAAAGGGAACCCTGTCTCTGCTTTAGGCAAGGAAGAGCTCTTATATCTGATCAATTCCTATGTTGAGAAAAGGTTTATTTCAACATGCTCAGTTTGAAAAAGAAGCTCTTGTCTCTGATCAGGAACTTGTCAGAAATAAGACATTTTTTCTCCTCTCAGGTCTAAGAAAGAGAGTCTTTGTTAAGGATAGAGCAACACAGAGGGCAAGCCTGGGGAGAATGGAAGGAAGCTGGCAGGTCAAACTAGAAAACTCCACAGAATTGAGTTACACACCAAGAACACTATCCGAATGGTACTGAAAAAAAAAGATTAATGCTACCTAAAACTATATGATAATTGATCATGTTCTTGTTGCTGGCAACCATAGATCTGATCAGATGAAAACATAAAAGTCAAAGCTATTGTATTTGAAATCACCCTATATACTGTATCTGAACAAATTTACATCCTTTCTTCCTCTATATTGTTAAGGGGGATTTTCTAACATTTTAATATAGCTAGTATTTGATTTAAACAACATTAGTTCTAAACAATTAGATTTCTTATAGAAAAGTATAACACATCTTGGTGAGGGTAATCTAGGTCATGCTTCTTCATGGTGAAATCTTATCTGCCTCTATAAAATATGCAATTGTATATAAGCCAGCTAGATGAATAGATAGATCTTCCAGTAATAAGCACAAGAGCTAAATAAATCACAGCACGTAGATGTGAAATGCATGAAGGAATCTTAAATATCTATAAAGCATCCTCTTCTTTTGCAATTGGTTATTTAAGGATTTTACTTTCAAAGAGGAGAGGCATAAAATGATGATAGCAAGACTATGCCTGCAGCTGTAGGTCTGCAGAAACTTGAGTTGAATTTACGCAAGTCTACAAGGAAAGTACTTAAAATAACATTAACCTCTGTTCTACATGCATTGGAATGTCAAAATTGGTATGTATCTTTCCTGGAAGAGCCCTAGGAAGCAACAATTGATAGTTACTTTTTTTCTTTCCTTTTCCCCTCCAAGATGACTGTTGCTCACAGAATTATGTTTTCAGCCATTCAGGCAATTAGCATTGGAGTAGAGCAGAAAAATAAATAAACTGTGATAAATGTTTCAGAGCTACAACTTCATAAACAACTGAGCCCATTTTACACCTCAGTGACAGATACTATTAGCATGGTTAGCACNTGGTTAGCACTTTATTAACACTGAAAATGTTAGGTAATTGTATTAGAAGAGTCCAGAACATAATTCCCACTATTATCAGGAAAAGGGATGCACTGAAAAGAAATCTAGCATTATGTGGTCAAATAACTAGCAATTACATGTGCCTGTAGATTCCCAGGCTGATCTCTGAAATATAATATGACTCTTTACAGTTCTCTTAATATATTTCCTTTAAAACTTTCTAGAATTCCCTCTTTATCTTTCCCCAAAATCCATATCATAGGCTATAAAATATGTAGACAGCAATTTATATAGCAAAATTTACTTTAAAATGAAGCTAAATAAAGATATTTCCATGCAACCTGGGAATTATGAATTGTGTTAACAAAATGAGGACCCAGATTGTTGGGAGCAATATGCTGACTGTAAATTACTTAGAGAGCGCTGTAAAGCACTATGAAGTGGTATATAAGGAAATATTGCTTTTTTCAGAAAATTATTTTAATATTTAGTCTTTTATAAGAGATGTACATTTATTGTTGAGATGACTAAATGCTTAGAATGCAGGAATTGAGTTAGCAAAAAATATTACTGTAAAATTTTACTCTACACCAGGGGTCTTCAAACTTGGCCCTTTTATGACTTGTGGACTTCAACTCCCAGAATTCCTCAGTCAGCATGCCTGGCTGAGGAATTCTGGGAGTTGAAGTCTACAAGTCATACAAGGGTCAAGTTTGAAGATCCCTGTTCTACCTCCTACCCAGTCTCCATGTCCAAGGTTTCTTCTGATGAAAGTGATGTGGTAAAATTATTCTTTGTGTGATCCAAATTAACAGAGATATTTGATGTACCGTTTAGTACCACAGAAAAGTGGTACTAAAGTTTAGAGACTGGCAAGCTACTTTCTTTATCTCTCCTCCTCCCTTTCAATGAACACAACAAGGAAAAGGGCAGTGATGATATTTTTTAACATTTTATTGAATTATAGAGTAAAACACAAAATATAAAGCAAACAATAGGACACAATGCGGAGGACAAAGGGAAAAAAGTGAGGGAAGGGAAGGGGGCAGAAAAAAAGGCATTGACTTCTGACTTCCTCTGTTGCAGTAGAATAAAGCATTAACTTCGAGCCACAACTTTTTACTTTTTCACAATAGTATAAACTGGCCATTTCTGTAATAACAAATCAATCTAATTGGTGAAACCCAAAATCAAAGTTTCATTTTTTTCCACCTCAAGCACAAAGTCCAGAAGCGGTCTCCATGTAGAAACCAAAAGTACTTGTATTCTTTTCTTTAATCAAAACAGTCAATTTAGCCATCTCAGCCAGCTCTATCATTTGTCCATGGTGGGAATGGAAATGTTCTTCCATTTTTGTGCATACAGTAATCTTGCTGCTGTCAACATATACAGGATCAACATTTCCAAGTCTTTTTCCATTAGACCCAAAAGAAAAAAAAAATCTGGTTTCATTTTTATTTTTACTTTAAGGATTTTCTGTATCAAAATGTGAATCCTTCTCCAATATTTCCTTGAAGGGCAGTGATGATATGATGCATGTGTTTTAGATGTGCATGTATTATTTTTTACATTTTTGTTGGTATATTAATCCTATTGGAGAATCAATTTATCTATGTAATTTAATTAAATAATGACTCTATGTAGAGCATATGGCTCTCAGATTTGCCCATATCAGACAGGTACTGAGTATAATGTACTGATATGGGAAACAATGGTGTACTGGACTTCCCCTGATGTTTGTATGGTGATAATCTGAAATAGACTCTGGGAACTGAACTCAGGATTTGGATAATTGTATTTCTTGGATGCCATGAGTTGCTGACCCTTGGACTATTACAAGTACTGCAACAAAATAGCTGGCACACACTAAAGAATAGAATAGAATTCTTTATTGACCAAGTGTGGTTGGACACACAAGGAATTTGTTTCTGGTGCATAAGCTCTCAGTGTACATATAAGTAATAGTAATAATCATGATCATATACAACATGAAAATACATTCATCATAAATCGTGAAATACAACACTTCATCATCATAAAGTTGAGAAATAGAAAAAGGAAGGGTCGCTGAATTCAGAGATCCATAATCCTTCACAAATAATCCACAGGTCCCAAAAGTTGTGGCTAAATGAAAAGTATCATCAAAATTCTACCTGAGTGGAAAGGATAATCAAGAATTGACAGAATCTGTAGAAAGCTGTGAGGCATATTATGAAAAGTGGCAATATATTTCCAGTGAGACAACATAAGAATTATGAAACCAAACCTGATTAAAGGTCAAAGTACAGAAAGGTTCCATTTTAAAACACTAGGACCACAAATCATGAACTGAAATAAGGATTCTTATTTGACTGTATAAGATATTTGGTCTATGAAGGTTGTCACTGAAATTGAAATATAACATTTTATTACTAGATTAAGGATACTCTGAGACTCTAACTGACCCATTTTAAGGGATTATATAATTGCAAGGGAATGTGCTTGAAAGATACTATCTGATTTATCAAAGTTAAATGTAGGAAATAGAAGAGGGAAAATCCATTAGGTTCAACTGCAACTATTAGAAGAGTGTTTTGTATGCATATAAAATTGAAAATGCTCCATTAGCCATCTGCTTTGCTTTTTTCCCCTTACCCATTTTTTTTCTTAATAATCCCAGAAAAATGTCTTATCTAGAAATAGATGCCATGCATCTGAATTGGTCCCATTCTATTAGGACAAACTCTTAAAAGAGTTCTGTTTTTATCTGTCTCTTCTAGCATAACAGGACAGTCACGTTCTAGCACATTGTATTTTTCTCCTAATACTGAGAATTAGGGGCCAGGTTTTCAGAAGATACAGATTTTATACTAAGGTTCAAAATGTACAGATTTGAGAAAATTCTGCCTTTGGCAATAGCAAAGTTATCCTACAGCTTGTTTTTCTATGACAGACTTCAAACAATATAATAATAATGTTTTCTCCCTAGGGAATCTTAAATACTGTAAGACTACCAGAATTTATTTTGAGGATCCTTGCCAAACCACAATACCTATTATACTTTGAAGAAAACAATCACAGTTAAATTGGTATAAAATCAATATAGGTAGTGGTGTGGCCATGCCCAATACATTAGAAAAATCTGTTTAAATCTATTTACCATTTTCTAACTTTATATCATTTTGAATCATTTCCTTTGGTTGGAGGGCTCTAGCCAAACTGCATAACTATATATGTTTTTTTTCTTTATGCAAAAGTAAATGTGGTCATTAATATGAATGTAAAAGGCTTTAATCTAGGGCCACATGAGTTTCTCCCTTAACTTTGGGTGAACTCCCAGGTCTCAGCTGCCACCAATTTCTAAGATTAAATATGATTTTGGAAGAAAATTATTAAATATAAGCAGAGTAATATTTTTTAAGAAATTTACTTTTCTAAACTTAAATTATAACAAATTTAATTATTGTCTTAGAGGCTAACTAGTTCCCAGTACAATGTTATTTGGATGAAATTTATATTTGGTATTGAGACTACAGCCTGTTATATCACCTAAGGATTATTGTTGTATAATCTAGCCAGCTGCAGTCTTCCAGATTCATACCATACATTTGGATACTGCGAAAATGCTTACAGGTACAGGATATAAGCATTGAAACCAATATTAATTATACTTTAAATTAGCAGATCAGAGTGAAAGAAATTGAAGATAGGCCAACATTACTGTCTGTATTTACTTTAGGACACTTTATCACAGAAATTAAAAAAATGTGCGCTCACACACACACCATATTGCAGTACCTGTAAAAACCTGAGTTGGTTAGGTATTTGTTGTTTAGCTCGAATCTGGAGATATCTCCATTTTATGATACTTCAATCAAATCACCTCATCAAAGCACACTTGGGAATCAAAGGAAGTACCACCTACTTTGAAACAGTTATCCAATCATATGGCTTTGAAGCACTTCACAGATTCTGCTCCTGCAGTTATTATATGCAATTGTCTTAACCTCAGTTCCATATATTGAGTTGCAGGGCTACAAACTGAGTGATGAGATGGATTCTCTGACATTGTCACAAGGCATCTGCCAATCACTTTAAATCCTTCTTTAAATTAGCAGCCTATGAGAGCTCTTTGGAGAGATAAACAAATTTAGGGCTTCATTCACTTTTTTTTAAAGCTCTCAACATCTTTGTTATGGCCAGCCACAAGTCTTACTGTCTCATGCTAATGTAATATTATACTTCTTTACTGCTCCTGCCAAAACAACTAGGATGGGAGTTTATTCTAAATGTGGCCTCGAGGTTGACCTTACTATTAAATTTTGCAGAACTGGAACATTGTTGTTCATTCTCTTGACAATGAGTGAGTGGCTGCCAATGTAACACTTAAAAATACTGGATCAAACTTTTTATTGCTTTAAAAGTAAAGCTGGGGTGGCAAGACTATGAATCCTATTTTTATATATGGCCTGTCTATTTTTCTGGCAGCAAACCCTACTACACCACCCTGCTTGTGCTAGCTTTGCTAATTAACATGAAGAATTGGCAGCAAATCCTAGCTGTAGCATAACCAGCTCCTATCAGCATTGAGAGGAGTCTTTTGAGGCAGGTCTGTGCTTGTGAACAAGCCATGCCAAGTGTCCTGGCACTTCAGAAATGCTGAAGAATAGAGAGCAGCAAACCTTCACCATCCCACAATGTAGAAGCTATCATTCTTCAGGGTTATGCCAAAACTGACATCCCAGAAAAGTGAGGGGGGGGAGATAAGAAAGAGGTTTTGAAGGACTGTATTATTACATTGGACTAAGACAGTTCCTGCATTTGTTTGTCCAACATCTCTATGAGCTCTTTGCTGGGCAATTTGAAAACTATTGCTCGCTGTCCCTGCCCTAAGTAAAATACAGGAGGGATTTTTTTTTTTCAAAACAAGCCATTGTGGTAAAACTTTTGAAGTTCTCCAAATGAAACTTGGAAAAATTGAGCAACTCTGTTATTTTTATCCTGTTTGGCCAAAAAATGCAGTAACTTCAGACAGTGGTGGGATTCAAATATGTGAACAACTGGTTCTCTGTGTGGATGCCACTTCCGGAAGTCCATTCTGGGCCTGGGCAACAAAAAAATTAGCTACCGGTTCTGCTGAAGTGGTGCGAACCAGCTGGATCCCACCACTGGCTTTAGACATGTTTCCTCAATATAGCCTATATTTAAAAAACAAAACAAAACAGGTATCAGTTTGAATTGGGTTTGTCTGACTCTTTAATCAAATCACAGCCCCTTCTAGATCAAAACTCCAGATCAAATTAGATTATAATGCTTAAGACAGATCTACTGTTCTCAACTATTTTATTTGTCCCTAACCTAAAAACTGGAATGCAGTGCCCTGCATTATGAATTTCAGCTTTTTAATAGCAATTTATTCTACTTACATTCTCTGTTTTCTCCTTTACTTTGTATATTTCCTAGATTGATTATGGAGGCAGAGAGATTGATTGGCTATATAAACCATAATTACAGAGTAAAACAAAGATAGATGAATGGGAAAATATACTAACCCAATATTATAATGGACATTGTCACAAAATATTGTGGACAAGTTTTTTTTAAGTTGTATTTTTTCATAAAAGTAAAAAATGACAAGCACCTCAGGTCTACAGGCAATACTAAGATATTCTCTGTTCTAACTAGATCAGTTCATGATTCCCATCCCAATCTCTCCAGGATGTATTTTTCCCCAGTTATCAAATGATATCAAGAAGGAAAATACAGTAATTTATACACAATGCATAAATATGCTGTGAAGGCATAGCTGTCAAAATAAATAATCTCTTATACCAATACTGCAATTATAGCCACAAACTATAATTAACTCAGACTGTAATTAATTAAAAGGGAGAAATTCACCATTTAATATGGATCCAGTTGAAATACTGAAGAAAACATAAGCATTATTTAGGATACAATTCCATATCTAGATGTCTTAGAGTAAGCCCCACTGAACTGAATAAAATTTTAGATTTCAATAGTCATAGACAGCATGGATTACACTGTTAAACTTTTAAATATAAGAATAAAAAGTAAATTATGTATAGGCTATAATCCTAAACCTTCCCTAAAAGATTAGCTCCTCTAAGCATAATACAACATATAATAGTTATACATTGAATTGCACTATTAAGATATCTTTTTCCAAAGCTAAATCCAGAGAAAGTATTATGAGTTACCCTCAGAGTGTTTCTCATGATGAATCTTGTTCAAGACGTATGCTCATTTTTAGAGAATTTTCCATTACTCAGATTTAAATCTATAATATCAATTTGCTTCTGCACATTTTATTGCTTAGAACAAAAATGGTTCCAGTAAGAGTGGCGCTCACAAACCACTTGCCTGATATTATCTAGAAACGAATAAAAAAAGTTAAACATCCCACTCACCCCAGCTGTCTTTCAGATGGGGAGTTTTATTATTTTAATTCATATTACTGAATACAGTGCTTTGTAAACCTATCCTCCATTGGGTTCTCTGTTGGAAAAGCTATGCATGTACTGGGACCCAAATCAAATACAAAGTTGTACGCATCGCTGAAATCAATAGGCAATTATAAGACACTCCTGGATTAAGAAGCATGCAATGTATTCTATGTAGCAATTGAAGTGCAACCACATCAGATAAGACTGTTCATATGAAAATCATGTGGGCAAGCTAGTGGCAAAAATAAATTATAGCCTTCTAGAATCCAACAATTCTAGGGTATATAACAGGAATATGTTATTCATCTAGCCAGTTGACAGCCTAATGGGAAAATAGAAACAGGGTTAGATTGTATACAGTGGACACATGTTTTGATAACTAAATTAAGACCCTCCTAGCAAATAAGGTGACTGGAACAAAGCACTAAGCATTAATATGGCTTATTGCTGTTCCTCTCATTATTCAATATATTGTATCATCATGTTTTGGCTGATTTGTTCATACTTTGTATTAATCAACTGTAAATTGAGAAGCTTTCTTTTGTTAGCCAAGGTTTATTGGCCTAGCACTTTCTATGTGAGAGAGAGAGAGAGAGAGAGAGAGAGAGAGAGAGAGAGAGAGAGAGAGAGAGAGAGAGAGAGACTCTTAATCATACTCAATCATCCAAACTGAATTTTAAACAGCTGCCAGTCATAATTCTATTTGAAATCCTTTTTTTATCCCAAATACTAGCTTATGCCTTTTTGACTGTTCCATTTCTAATTTCTATGATATCTCTGTTTATGCACAAAACATTCAAAAAGGACTGTCATAAAAAGTGGCATCAATACAATATGATCAGAACAAATCTTTCTATTCCACATGCTCTAAAAATCCATGAGTAAATTGGTTTTACCTGTATCTTAACTAAGCAAGAGCCCCTCAAATCTCAGTAGCTTCTCAGAATTTTATTTCCATTTTAAAAAAAGGAAGTAAATGTCTTTGCAGTAACATTCCCCAAAAGTTTCTAATGCATTCAAAGAACATTTCAAGAAAATCTTGAAGCATAAGAATTTTCCATGAGTTTAATTGTTAAGAATAAGCATGTTACTTTTTGGAGGCTTTTAAGAAAGATGCAAGTATCAGCTAGTGCCATGGAAAAAGGGAGATAAATCCTTTTTTTCATCAAGATTGTGGCTTTCAAGCAGGTATAAAGCAGCGAAATCAACAGAGAACTTCTGGGAAACAAAAAAATATTTGCCACCTATTTTGCCATGGGGCTATTCTAGGCAACTTACAATAGAAAAAGGAAGAAAAATGAAAAGGTGTGTAAACAAAACAGAAGTAATAATAGAAGAATAAAGTAAAAAATGACACAAAAAAGGAACACAATGAGAATAAATACATCAATATGATAACCAAAGAATGGATGAGTGGAAAGAAGAGAGCTGCGGGGAGAGGGGGGGAGTCTGCCATCAATTTAGCAGCCACCTATAAATAAATAAAAGAAAATCTTATCCTAAGTGTGGTTTTGTATCTGTAATTGTTATATGGTTCAATATAATATTTGTACAAGGCAGTAAAATACCTATGAACGTCTACATCATTTTAAAAAAATATTTTGGGTTCTTCATAGTCCTGCTTTTTGGGAGAGTGAGTTGATTGTCTTCTGTCTTCTGGGTGAAAACAGAATGAGGGGAAGTATCTAGGCTCTCCAGGGTCTTTCGGAGACTATGCATGAATGGAAATGGAATCCCACCATACTCTGAAATTTGCATGTGACATTTAATCCTTAGCTCAGGCATTTGGATTTATGCAGGAAAAGAGTGTGGGTATGGAGACTGTATATGAGAACATTGGTGGTGTAGAAATCTGCCCCATATAATGTTGTAGCTACCACATCATATACACCAACCATTTATGGCTGCAAGAATCTATACATAATCTAGATAGTAGCAAATAGTGTTTTCTATAGCTCTTTGCTCTCGTTGAATGATTGGCTGCATCACTACAGCCCAGGTACAATAATTCTATACCCTACAAACATATTGATTTTGGGGGGGGGGGTTCTATGTGTGTGCAAGTATTTAATACATACACACACACATATACACACTGAGGTATAGCATAAGTTGTGTGAAGTGCAAAGCCTGTTTATCAAAAAAGGATAAGTAATAAAAAAAATGCTTACTAGAAAAGATAGGCTTTTTTCCCCAAGAGCTATGCATCACTTTAGTGAATGCCGAACCTCTTTATTTTCCCCCCTCTGAACTGCTTAGAGAATCAACAGTCTGGCTGGTAAACCATCTGTTTGCTGGTGCTGAAGTGCTTGGAAAATTGGTTAGCTGATTGGTTTCCTCTCCTCTATTCCTAAAGGCAGTCCTAATTTAGGCAGCTTTTACAACCTTTCCAGCACCCTCCTTATGCCCATAATTATTACTGTCATGCTCCATTTGCCTCTGCCCACTGATTCCAATGCACAATGCTTAAATTGGACTCTAATGCAGAACAAAATGTAAGGCATCTCTCTCTTGCTCCTAGCATCACCTATCACAATAGATTTCTTCTAAGTTGAATGATTTTCCTCATATTAAGCCTGAGTACTAGGTAAGGCAAAGAAATTTGTCACAGCAAAATTAGGAGAAAATGTTACTAATAAATATATGTTGAATAAAAAAGCTGAATGTCAAATTGAAGTAGAAAAATAGATCATGATGATGCGGTGCAGAAAAGAGCACCTGATGAAATATTTAATGCAACAAATAAGAGAATGTCTTTGCAAACTCTAGCGTATCCAGAGACAGGAACATCCATAGGATACTCATTATTTTGACTTTCTGGAAATGACCTCAAACTGTAAAGGTTTCTTTAAAAACCCGGAATGAACCAGACTTTGTTTCAAATACTGTGAGTTAGAAAGTGTCATTCCCTGAAGAAAAGAATATGAAAGACTCTGGGACTCATTGTATGGTGTTTACCAATTCCAGATACCATTCCAGGTAATGTTTTCCTTCATTTTATTAGGTAAAAGGAGCTGAGTCTCCCCCCCCCTCCTTTATCTATAAAGACTCCACTACCAGGTACAGTGAAATGCATCAGGATTGTACATACTAAAAACTAATATATTCTCCAAAATGACAATGCAGAAGTATTTAGGGTAAATATATGCAACCTAAACTCTCCCAAAACAGACTCATAGACAAGCAAAAGGATGTGTGTGTTTACAACAATTATCTTGAATTTTTTTTACAGAGATTCACACATATCTATACAAAATATCCTGCCTCAGAATCTTGGTATCAGCCTTCCAGACTCTTCCAAATGGTCTTATAGTTCCCCCCCACCTAAAAAGTAGCAGGAGAAGTAATTATGAAATACCTGAGGGGAAACAAATCATGGTAACCATTTTAAATTTTAATTCAGTTTAAATCATAGGTTTAAATCATAGGACTATAGAATTAGAAGGATCAGCAAGTCCAAGGGTCTCCAATACTGGCAATTTTAAGACTTGTGGATTTCAATTTACAGAATTCCCCAGTCAGCCTCTACAAAGCGTAAAGCATCCATTTCACCTCTTATCCCCTAATTGTTCATAGAATAAAATAATAGAAAACAGTGAGTTAAAACTGTTGGCCCTGCCTACTTTGTTGACAGCATATTGCCTGGAAGTCCCCAACAGAGTATATACCCTAATGTGAAAAAAGAAAAACCTCACACTTTCCTGAAATGGAAGTTTAAAGGGTAGCCAAGAACATTTTACTTTTTGTGTCTATTAAGAAAACAGATAATTAAAAGCATTTTTGATTTATTATTAAAATTATATTGAGATTATTGGTGATATTTATGATGAAGAGCATACTATATGATATAGAGCTCTGTTCTCTCATCTTGTCACATTCTGGGTCTATCACAAAGGCACTGAAACAAAAATATCTGTGAATAAAATAAGGCTAATGAAGAAAGTTTTTTGATGGCAACATACATAAATTAGAATATAGAAGATAGTTTTATTCCAGAAAAATGAAGAGCCTGAGATTTCTATGAGCCTTCTTAATAAATTTCAGTCCAATTCCCCCCAACATTTTTAGCTTGTTTTGAGATAGATTGTCCAAACCCTCATGACCAATCATTAACCAACCACATGACCAATATATATACATTGTTGCAGCAATTAGAGCATATAGCGATGGTTCAGCACCCCCCTAAGTTCTGGGCCCGCTATGTCGACGACACCTTTGTCATTATCAAGAGGAGTCGCAAAGCTGACTTTGTGGGTGCACTTAACTCAGTGGGTGCACTCAGTGGGTGCACTTAACATACAGTTTACGGAGGAGGAAGAGCACCAGGGTAGGTTGGCGTTTTTGGATGTTTTGATCCACTGCCAACTGGATGGAACCCTGAGGACCCAGGTCTACTGTAAACCCACGCACACTGACAGGATTTTACATTATAACAGCAACCATCCGGTGGCCCACAAGGTCAGCTGTATTAGAACGCTCTTTAAAAGGGTGGACTCCCACTGCAACATGGCCAAGGCTAGACTGGAGGAGAAAAAACATCTCTTCCGCACCTGTATGCATAATGGGTACCCCATAGGGTTTATCAAACGCCATGGCACCCTAACTAGGCCCCCTAGTAACTTGCAAACAGGGGTGCTACCATCTCAGGCCACCCATATTGCTCTCCCCTATATTAGTAACGTTTTGGAGGCTACAGCTAGGCTGTTGGCACCCTACAATGTAAGGGTGGCACACAGACCTGACCGAACGTTACGCTCCTGTGTTATGAGACCCAAAGACCCACTGCCCACCACTGAGAAGTCTGGGGTGGTGTATAAGATCAATTGTAGTAATTGTCCCATTAATTATGTGGGGTAAACTTCAAAAAGAATTAAAACAAGGGTCCAGGAGCATAAACTTGCGATCAAAAGAGGGGAGCAGTACTCCCAAATTTTAACTCATATGGTGGAGTCTCCCCCATTCTATACAATGCCTCTTCAGTCTCCTGGGGGTGCTTGTCCATTCCGGGGGGTGGGGAGTCTTCGGGACGCTGCTCATATTACCCCAGGGCCTGACACGGATCCCTGAAGATGCCGGCAGGAAAGCCGGTGAAAGCTTGGGTCATTATTTATTTATTAAAACCTTTTTAAAATTTTGAAGGGTTTTGTTTTCCTGGTGCTCATTTATATTTATAAGCTTTTATCATATATATATATATATATATATATATATATATATATATATATATATATATATATATATATATATATATATATTTTATATTTATTT
>NW_015387180.1:469619-485092 GCF_001527695.2 Protobothrops mucrosquamatus
GGAGGCTTTTATTTTGGATCTAGTGGTTTTTTCCAGGTAGGTGGTGGGATCTGTGTTTAGGGGTTTGTATGTGGAGTCTTGGAGTAGGTTGGTTAATTTGGTTTGGTAGTCAGATGTGTTCATAACCACTGTGGCGTTGCCCTTGTCTGCTGGTAGGATTATTATGCTGGTATCTTCTTTCAGGTTAAGTAGTGCTGTCATTCAACTCGCGGGGGATCCGGGAGTCCCCAACGGGCCCTCGATCGACCCCTCTTTCACCGGGTCCCCCCATCGAGTCCAGGTTAGTCCCCCGCAAGTTGAATGGAAGGGGCGATAGCAACATGAAGGAGAATGGAATTGAAGCCAATACACACGGGAGAGATTGTGAAAGTGATAGAGGGATTAAGGGTGAAACGAATGAGGGAGAAAGAACGGATGGATTAGAGGGGAAGGATGAAAGGACCATAATGGGTGAAAGGTGCAAGAAAGAACCCCAGATGATCCCTGATGAAGATATCCAGGGACCCCATAGCAACAAACAGGGAAAGAAGGCAAGACGCTTACACGTGGGTAAAGGGAAAACAGGCACCGCGCAGGAACGCGTATACCGGGGCCCGGTTACGCGCTCACGCAGCCGGATGCAGGCATGTGAGAATTGTATATAAACCCTCCCAAACACCGCCTCAGCAACCCTGATGATGTCGGGAGAGTCCGACGAAAGCTCGGTTGCCGATAATTTTAAATGTTTTATTGCTTTTAAATTGTTTTTAAACTTTTTAATTGTTTATAAACATTTCAAACCTTATTTGGTTTTCATCAGCCAGACATACCCTTCTGAGATTCAAACCTGGGCTGTCTGCATGTTAAGCAGAGATGTTAGCCACTAGGCCACAGGCTCTTTCTCACTTTGTTAGCTACAAGAGACAGGGGAAGAGGATGAATGCTTTTTTCTTTTTAGAGCACCCTGTCGGCCCAAATATGGGAAAGAGAAGTCGTCTGTCTGTCTGTCTGTCAAACTTATTTGCTGCCCATCTCACAGTTCTGAGTGGCTTACATCAAGATAAAACAACATATAACAATTATAAATATAAAATGGATTTAAATTACAAACAAACAAATAACAAACAAATTGAAAACAGGTTTGGAGGGGAGAGTTGGGATACCTTATCTGAATGCTGCAGCTTCTCCTTCAGGGCCACATGCTAGCTGATAAAGCTGTGCATTCTCAGAAATAGTTTTTAAAAATAGTCAAAGAAAGGAAGAAAATTGGAAATCAAAGTTCAGACCAAGAATGAAAGGGCAATATTTTAGAGCAGGTATGGGCAGTCCATCCATCACGCCCCATTTATTCAAGTATGCGGTTTATTGATTTCATTTATCTATTGCTTCTATCCTCATAGTCTAGATAATTTACAGATGTTCTGTGATCCATGAGGCGCTATCTGTTGAGCAACATTAGTTGTGGCTAGGCTGAAATAAGCAGCACATGGGAGTCACATCCAAAACTGGAAATGTTTTTTTTCTCTTTCCATAAACTCTTTTTCACTTTTTGTTATTCTCTTTTCTTTAGCTGTCTTCCAAGATGGAAAAAAAAAGTCTCCAAACCCAAATTCTGAACTAAACTCTTGCAGGATTCTCCAAGGGCCAAATGAAATGAGTTAAAAGGCCACATGTTTTTTTTCAGCCACATGCTGACCACCCATGTCTTTCATAGTCAAAGAGTTGAAAGATCAATTCTATCAGCATTTCTACTTGCTGAATGGGAGCCAATGCCAAACACAGTGTAACTGGAGATGAGAACACATGTTATGGAAGATACAACAGTTCTCCTCTTATGATTGAAAACATTTGTTCCACATTTGATATCATATTTTCATTTTAACTGAAAATCACCCTTGATCTGCCTTCAACAAGGAACAACAATAGGGGGCTTTATTTGATGCTAGGAAGAAATTCCCAATATCAAAACTCTGGCATATGGCTTTTCTTTCCCACCCTGCCTTCTACAACAACCAGTGGCTTTCTATGTTTATGTTCTATATGTCAAGAGAAAAACAGAATTTTCTCTTAAATTGTTTTTAGTACAATAGCAATAGCAATAGCACTTAGACTTGTATACCACTTTGTAGTGCTTTACAGCCCTCTCTAAGCAGTTTAGAGTCAGCATATTGCCCCCAGCAATCTGGGTTTTCACTGACCTTGGAAGGAGGGAAGGATGAGTCAACCTTGAGCTGGTGAGAAATCTTTATGATTTCATGTAAGCATTATTATAATGTCATCATAGGTGTCTGTTCCTAATTACAACAGTTGGAGATTACAAAATATGTTTCCCAATGGCTCACCTAGTCGCTACCCTTTTACCTGGGCCTTGTAACATGATATGGAAATAGAAAAAGAAGCAGACTTTGTGACTTTCTCACCTCACTTCTCCAGAGTTTTCTATGTACATCATCTCAATCCAGGGAAGTGGGCACATTCACATATGTGCATTTACATGTTTGATTTTTATAGGGAGCTGAACCACATGCAAGATTTTGAGAAATGATTTGATGCTTCTTGATAATTAGCAATACAGAATGGAAAATTATACACATTTTAAAATAGTGACAAAATGTTTAGTTGTTTTAATACAAAGAAAAAAACCTTTACCTCCCAATGCTCAAGTTTTTCCTTTTTGAAACTAATGGAATCCTTTTCTTGGTTACAATATTGCATGTAATGCTTCACTGAGTTTTAGTTAAATTGACATACATTTGTCTTAAGACAATTTTAAGCAGTCTGACAAACCTTGATTCTTCCTCTGTTTTTTACCTCGATAAATCAATTCATTTTCAGTTCCATTATGCAAAAGTCAAAAAGTAGTTCCATTTTTAATAAGTTAGATGAACTACAATTCAATTTTATGAAAAGTAATGGAGTGAGAGACTCTTCAGCCTTGTTAATTGGGTTAAGTCAATTCAGCCTTCCATCCAAGCCAAGATATTCATTAAGAGAAATGCCATGCAGTGTTACAGAGCAATGAAGTTAAAGAGGATGAGTTTCTCATTGAGCTGAATAATAATGTCTAATCTACATCCAAATCATTATTTAAATATAGAAAAAAGATAGGCATACAAGGCAATAAGGACAGTACTCAATGCATTTTAATTAATGTTCTAACTTGAGGTCCATAGACAAACATCCCTAAGAATCAGTATGAATCAGGATCTTTGACTCCAACTTAGTGGACATAAGTGGGAATTAATTTCATAAGTTATTACATTATATAGCACATTAGCAGAAGTGATGCACTGTTCACCACTAGTCAATTTCTATTTGACATCTTGGTACTAACTAGCTCTTAAGATTTTTACAAAGATTGCTGACCCTGATATATTTCAGAGCAAGACACTTCATACAGTTTTCATCAACAGTGCAAATTCAGGATCATATAACTTCATTATGCTTCATGTGATTATAGATTCATATCCTTCCTATATAAATTTAAGAGCTCTTAGTCAACTGCCAGAAGCAAAACAAAAAAAATGAAATCAGCCAACCAATTTATTTCTACGTATTGATGCACCTGGCTGGACAGATGAGAGCAGGGCTCTTCAAATTTGGCAACCTTAAGACAAGTGAATTTCAACTCCTGGAATTCTTCAGCCAGCATGGCTGGCTCAGATATTCTGCAGTTGAAGTCCACAAGTCTTAAAGCTGCTAATTTTGGAGACCCCTGGGTTAGAGGCTGCCTTCTAAAGCTCTTCCACAGAGGCTCCATGTTAATCCATGTAGTAACAAGTTATGGACAATCATCATTGATCTGGGTCGTTCTTCACTCAGACTTTGATCAGAGACCCTCTGTTGACTGTTCTTGCATTAGAAAAGAAGGACCTGTCTTGATGCTCAAAAGCTATTTTTCAAGAACCCAGGGAGTTTGAAATTGAATTGTTTCTCCAAAGCATCAATGCTGCTCTAATCTTCTCACATCCTTGCAACATAATGATTAATTCCAAATGTCCCATGTTCAGTAAGATTTTCTCTCCTGTGCACCTGGAGAGATTTCTTTTTTCCTCACTCCCTTCTTCTTACACCTGCTGCCATTTCAGGCTTTTTATGATGTCAGGTGAAGTAGGTACACAAGAAAGAGCTTTTCAGAAACTGATTCATTTCCTATGAAGATCTTACAAGCTTCTTACTGCTCTGAACAGATTTAAAAGACTTTGTTTCTAAAAACTCTCATACTTTTCATGTATAGACCTTTAACCTGTGATTTTAACAGTGTACTGCACTTCTGTTTTATTACATTTAGTCATGTTTGTTGTATAGTTTATTTGCCCTTATTAAAGTATGTAAATTACTTTAGGGATTTCTTTTTTTAAAAAGGTGAAATGATAACAATAGAGGTGATGGAGGATTGAGATTGGGTTACTCATTCAGGATCCAATTTTATCTGGGGGAGTAACTTAGGAAACAGCCCTAACTCAAAGCAATGGCTTAAGGGCTAAGGGATTTGTTTCAAGCTATCTATGCAGTGAAAACATGTGATATATTACCATATAAAACATATAATGACTCAACCTATGAGATGTCTTTGCCAGAATACTAATACTAATATCCACTTGGCTAACCAGAAAGCATGGAAAAAAGCATGAATAGTCAAGAAATGACAACTTTTTCCATGACATTCTCCATTACCGTCTCCACCATCATACACCAACGTACTATGACTTCACACTATCACAAAGATAATCTTCCTGACTCCACTAAGATTAGAAGAAACACTCCTTTTTCTTTCTTTCTTTTTTTTAATGTTCAACTCCGATCAATGCTGAATGCCTTGCCTGTATGCTATAACTGGGGCAGCTGGCTACCATCAGGCAAAGTCAATGGGGGAAGTGTTTTGCTTATTTCACTTATTGTGGCCAAAAAAGGTCATAAAATGGGGCAAAACTCACTTAATTGCCTTGCTTAGCAATAGACATTTTGGGCTCAATTGTGGTTTAAGTTGAGGACTATTTAACCCTACTTCTAAAGTTTATTAAATGATTTAGTTTGTCAACTTCTTATGTAATGCAATTGTAATACTGGGTAACTTTACAATAGCTGGAATCTCAGCTTTGTTTTCCCTTTCTCTACTAATATAAAAGCCTTAACTTGCTAAAGTCTTCAAGGAAAGAAAGCTCCTCATTTTTCAAACAAGTGACATGAGGTATTCTTTAGAATTTATTTCCAGGATTTTTTTTTCCCAGACAGTATTTCAGAGGAAAAAAATTGGGCAAAGAAACCATGTAGGAGTTTGTGCAGGGATTAGAACCTTTTAAAGTGATTAGGAAAGCTTTAACCTTTGATAAGTTGGCTGAACTAGTTTTGACCTCTTGCACGGTAATAATAATAAACAGTGCGTGCTAGCCATTTCCAAGGAGGCTATTGAATAATGTTGATTTCATAAGGCATCATGCAGGGTCCACAAGAATATAAATGCTACACATTTCTCTCTGAAAAGAATTGTTGCTCATATGTGGAATAACAGGTCTAGAGGCTGGAGAGAGAATAAAGTACAAGTCCACAAAATTATTCTAAGAGCTGTGTAATGTTGCTGAACAAGAGGGCCTTCCTTTCACCTCCCCACCACCCACTCCCAAATATTTGGGCTTTCTTAGAACCACAGTAAAACCAGTGGTTTTTATTGTGAATGGTTTTATGGAAGGGTTGCTGTGTGATATTTTGGAAATAACCATTATGCAATTGTGCAGAAAGTAGATGACATGTAATAACCCCTAAATGAAACTCAGCAGGGGAAACATTGTTTAGATTATAACAGTCTTTCTTCACACAATAGAGCTGACCAAATCAATCACTTCCTTAATAGTTCATAATCACAGATTCTTGATCTAATAGAGAACACAACCACAGCTTGAAAATAGTTACCTTCTAGTTTTTTGTTTAGCATTGATGTTTAAATCAACAGCATTCCTCTTATGGACAGAGTAGGATGGATACAAGTACCACTTCTCTCTGTCCATGTTCCACTCCTGACGTGACTGTGGAGAAGAGTGAAACGCAAGACAAAGGAGTGAGGATTCCTTGAGCAGCTTTATTTTCACCATATTTGCTTCTGGGTTAGTAGACTGATTAGAACAGTGTTTTTCAAACTTGTTAAGTGTAAGATGTGTGGACTTTGACTTCCAGAATTCCCTAAGCAGCATTCTGGCTTCTAGATTAGAGGACTAATCTTCCAGCTGAGGTAACATAATTATACTTTGAGTTTCAACAGCAAAAATGCAAAAAGGCTCTTTTATTGCTTTCTGTAAAACTTTTTTTTTCCAACTCCCAAGCTAACAAATTCCTGCCCTGGAATTTCCTGCTTGTGTTCTGTCCAACTCTTAAGGTTTGACCCTGCTCATTATAAGTTTTTTATCCAACCTTTTAATATATAACTCAAAGTAAGAACATTCCTTCCATTCCTGCCTCCTATTTTCCCAATAACTGATTAAGTTGGATTATGAGAGTGGTTGGCCCAAAGTGACTTATCTGGCCAACTGTCATGCCAAAGTGAAGCCTAGAACTTCACACATACCCTTGCAAAACTGTACGTATCTTCAAATACATTGAGTTATTTCATCTTTGTATTTATTATTTCCCATAGTTGCATATGTTGAGACACATTCAGATGAAATCCTGTGAGTATATCTGAAGCAATTTGCAGATATAATCAGAGAACTGTATCTATTTGTTGCCTTCTAGAAACTGTATGGATTTTTGCAAACTCAGTATGGTAGCCCTAAGGATACTTGAATCCCTTTCCAAAGATTATTTAAAGGACATGTTGGGTGAACATTGGGGATTAAGAAGTGTGCATGTGGCCTTTTGCTCTCATTTGATATTGTTTGACCTGTATATTATATGTACAGCAATATCCATCCCTAACAGTTTTATGAGAAATCCATGAGTGAATAACTCTTCAAATATTAGCTTTTTCACAGTGAAATACACAATCTTTGCAGCAACTCTAAGATCTGAAAGACTTAGAAGATATCTTAATTGAATATCATCTTATAGTATCAAATTGCTAAATAAGCAAGAGATGCACATGTTCAGAGCCTATATTTAAATTCCCCTTTAGCAATATCTAAATTCATGTTAGAAAAATACACTTGAGGAAAAAAAATCAAAAGCATGTAGCCAGTGAATTATTTTTTTTCCACCAGATGTCCCCATCTGAAAGTTTTATGGGTGTAACTAATATCAGCAAAAACAGAACAAATTAGCAAGCAATAAAACTTTCAATACTTATTTTGCTCACTAAATATGATTCGGAGGTGCAGTCAAACATTATTCAACTAAAAGTTGTAGCTATGATGATTATTTGGAATGGTAATGTATACTAAACACATTAAAAAGTAAAATTGTTGTAACAGACTAATGAAAGCAATGTACTGTACATGTGAGCTGCCTTCAAAAGTATCAGGAAGTTTCATTTGGTGCAAAATGCAGTGCAGGGAACTATGCGAGTTTCTAAAAGAACACATTACACCTCTATTCCACAACCTGCATTGGTTACCAGTCTGTTTATGGGCCCAATTCAAGGTGCTCCATTTGATTTTTAAAGCTCTACGTGGCATAGGACTAGGTTATTTGAGGGACTGCCACTCCCAATTACATATACACACCCAACCAATCCAGAAGGAGAACATACTGCAGGTCTTGTTGGCTAGGGAGCTTCACTTAGCACATCCTAGATGGTGGACCTTTTCTGCTGTAGCCCCTGCTTTATGGAATATTCTTCTCCCCAAAGTGAGGCTGGTTTTAAATCTGTTTAACTTTCCAGAAATTCCTCAAGACCCATTTGGATAATCAGCCCTGGGGATCCCAAGGGACTGGTGAAATATTAAGATAACTTTAATGCAATTAACACCTGCTGTTTAATGGGTTTTTATTCTTATTTTTCTTCAGTTTTTAATATTGATATGTGTTTGTATGTATTGTTTTTAGCTTTGTTGTATTGAGCCTAGAGTTACTTGTTTGATGTGGGCAGCTATATAAATATAACAAATGAATAAATAAAATATCACAATGTCGCAATGCAAAACCTGCAGCTCTTTTCCTACATATGTTGCAAGATTGCATGTGTGCCATTGCAGTACAATGATTCTACTCTTCTTTTAAAAACCTTGTAATATAAATTACAAAGCCATATGTAACTATACCATTATATGAAAGATAAGTTACTTTCCAGAAGAAACTTAACATATAAAGATATGTAGTAAAAGAGAAAAATAAAAGAAAGTTGTGTACAATCTACTGAAGAGGTTGGGATGGGGAACAAAGAAAAAATAACTAAGAAAGACAACAAAAATCCCAACAAAATAGCAAAGCAAAGTTAAAAACAACCACAAACACCCAAATTACATCTAACTCAAATGTAAAAGTAAAACACTAAGGAAGAAATATCTCAGTCTATTTATTTTTTTGTTTTTCAATTGCAATGTCTTGCAAAAGAACAACTAATTAAAAATGATAAGTAAAAACAAATTAAATTGGAAACAGAAGAGCATGAAGTAGGAATAGGGAAACAGGTAAAGCTGCAAAGTGATTGGTATGCCTGTTTAAGAAGTACAAATGTATGTCAGGAGTGCTAAGAAGAATGCTTTAAATGACCTAGGAGAGGCTCCTCTTCCTTCTTTCAGTTTAGACAGCCCAGTGAAGTTATATTTCTTCCCATATTGACTATAATTTTCAACACACTTTGGGACAGCAACACAACTATGACCCCTAGATTGGAGTATCCAACTTTGGCAACTTTAAGACTAGTAGACTTTAACTCTCAGAGTTCCCCAGTCAGCCATGAAGTCTTAAAGTTGACAAGGTTAGACACCCCTGCTGTAGATGCTATCCCCCACCATCCTGTTTACAACTTGCAAACATTACAGAAGGGCTTGGGAGACTACTTTCTGCTGCAGGAGAACACAGAATTTAATTGTTGGTTGGTGCCATCAGGAAATGTAGGTAGAAACATTTCTTTTGACCCTAATAGAATACCATTTGCTATCCAATTTCAAGCATGTATGTTTTTATTTTCCTATGTGCCCATTTACAAATATGGATTTTTTTTAAAAAAGGATGAAATGGATTAGTCTACCAGTTTAGCATCTTGTGATGAGTTCTTTTATGTAACCCAAGTCAGTGGGCTCCAAAACCCAAGAAAGACAACTCAACCTCACAGACCCCAAGGCCAGGGTCTTCAAACCTGGCTCTTTTATGACTTGTGGACTTCAACTACCAGAATTCCTCAGCCAGCGTGCCTGGCTGAGGAATTCTGGGAGTTGAAGTCCACAAATTATAAAAGGGCCAGGTTTAAAGACCCCTGCCCTAGGCAATATCCATACAAGCACTCCAAAGGCTAGTACTCACAGCTCACTACTCAACTCTTATTCACTTCTACCACACCCCTACTATTTCTACTACTCATGAGTCTTAGTGTTGGAGAACAGTTATATTTTTCCATCTGCCTTTAGGCTGCTTGAGGATGCCTCATTTCCACAGACAACACACCCACCACCCAGCTACATCTCTGCTCCACTTTTACAGTCAACAGTTACTATGCTGACTAGCGAGAGGTTTTAAACAGATAGGACAAAGCAGCCATTTTGTAGGCTACCATCCCCTTACACATCTATTCAAAAATACACAAAGACTTAGGGTAAACCAAACTTTGGAATAAAAAAATATGAAACAGCTCATTAAAATGCGTTTTTTTTAATCTTAAAGTATGCATCATTTTACACATTCTGTACATTATGAGCCAAGCAATGTGTCTCAACATTTGTTGAGATACATAAACAAAATGATAATTAAGCATAGTTCTCTATATTTAACTGAGAAGGATGAATCAGGTCTATTTCCTTGAAAATATAGATTGAATGAAATCTTAGAGTAAAATTGCTGAGTAAAAGTGAAGGCCAGCACTTTGAATTATGTTCTACAGCAGACCAGAAGCCAATGCTGTTCTTTTAAGAATCCCAAGCTGTGCTTTGTCAGCTTATTTATGTGGTAAGTTTATTTTTTAAGCTATCTGCTCTAGAAGCTGGGGAAAAAAAATCACGCTGTTGTGAACAACTACAATGACATTAAAGCTTTGTTAATCAGCCTTGTCCATGGTTGTGATCCTTTGCATTCAGTCATTCAGATCTAAGTGATCGTAAAATTATCTCAGCCAATTTTAAAGCATCCCCTCCCCAAGAGTAGAAATTGCAGGCTGATCAATGAGCCTGAAGCAGTCACTTAAGGAAAACTATACACTTAAAGTTAATTTGTGCTGATTTTGTGCTCTCTAAAACTACATCAGAGGATGAATCTTGTAATTAGATTAGATGCAAATGATGTGGTCATAGTGACACCTGTAGGAGATCTGGATAGATTGTGGACATATGCAGAACTATTGTACATTTTTCTTGTTGAAACTTCTCGGGGAGGGAAAGTTTTATGAAAGTGTTTTATTGATAGAAATGAAAGGGAACACACAGAGAGAAAAAGCACTGTCAATTGGCTCCTGCTGGAATCTTGATGCCACAAGGTTTACCAGCGATGTTGGATGGATTGAATTCTACATTATTCCATAAAGTTACTCAGCATATAGAAAACCAGGTAACTTCCCATACTTATTGCAGAAGAGGGTAATATGTCTATTTGCATAGCAAGAAAATGTGAATTTTAAGAGATTGCTCAGGGAAACCGGATAGACATGTATAGAAAAGGAAGGTTTTTCATCTCTGTAGAGCACTTCCACATTGGATTTTGGTGCTCTTTCCAAATGATCAACCATGGATGGGCAGCAGGTGGATTTTCTTCCAGTTGAGGTGCCAACAAATTCAAATTGCTTTGCCAGTCAAAGGAATTCCTTCCAGCCCTTGCTTCCAGTGCCATGCCCCCTCCTCCATTGGCTATGAGGTAATCATAGCTTTACAGTACCCTTAGATTCAAATATGAGATGTTTTATGAGCCAGACCACTGGTTTTCTATTGTTATTTTTGCTTCTTGGTTTCAGGAAGATGTGTAAGACAATGACAAGGAGAAGCCGCTGATTAAAAGCTAATTGATCAGGTAGAGTAGCTCAGCTGAACTATGGCAGCTCTCACAACAGCTAATAGCCAGTTTGATTTAGTGGCTAAGGCACTAGGCTAGAAACCAGGAGTCATGAGTTCTAGTTCTGTCTTATGAAAGACAGGTGGGTGATCTTGGACCAATCACTTTCTCTTAGGGTTGTTGTTCTGGAAAAAAATAGGATGTGAAAGGAGTATTATGCATGTTTTCCACTTTGAGTTATTATAAAGTAGTAAAGGCAGGGTTAAAAAATCTAATTAAAAAACTAATAAATAAATAAACAGACATATGTTTATGAGGATAATCATTTGGGAAGTATTGGTGACACAAAGCCATATGAAAGCATAACTAGAACCATAATTTGAGGGAAGCCATTTAAGCTATCAGATCCAGCTCCTATTCAGGGGAGGAATCACAAATAAAGCATGTCTGGTACATGTATCCAGCCTAACATGTCCCATCAACTACTCAAGGCAGGCAAATTTGAGAAACAAGCATGGTAGAGATTCCAGGAATGTTACACACACACACACACAGAGAGAGCGAGAGAGAGAGATACATACATACATACATACATACATACATACATACATACCTGGCCATAGTCTGAGAAGTAGAGCAAAATGTAATTATCAACCAGGCAAGTAATATTTTACATATTATTGTTTTGTAGATTTTCATTTAACTGAATAGATTTATTGGTAATTTTGATAGAAAATAGGATTGTGTATTTATTGGTTTTGCTATTTTGGTGTGTCTAAATTAGTTGGCGTGTTATCGGTTAGTGTGTTATATTTTTGTAATTTTAATGTGTGAAAATTTGTAATTACTATTACTATTTGTAATTACTAATTACTGTTATCTTTGACATTCTGATGTTTTAATTGTCTTCAATGGCCACAATTGAAATTGAATGATATTCTATTTATATGTATGTATTTATGTGTGTATGTGTATGTGTGTGTGTGTGTATAATGTGTGTGTGTTTCTATGTATATATGTATCTTATATATTATATGTATTACATGTATCCATACAAATTTATAATGGCTTGTCATGTACCAATGGTTATTTGTAGGATATATCTATTCCTGTCTACAATGCTGGTATCCATTTGTTTATCCATAATCTTTATCTTTTGCTAGTGAGCATAGAAATAGGAAGTCATCATGTCGCCAGTTGCATTTTATTTTAGCCTTGATTTCTTTCTTTCATGGTTTCCTTAAACTGATGCATTATGTGTAACATCCTTCAGATGTTTTGGGTCCAGTCCAATCATAAAAGAGTATGAGAATCATAATCAAAAACATCTGTAAGGAAGCAGATGACCTATCTTTGGTGTTTAGTGTCTTTGGCAGTTATTTTTCTTCACCTAATCAGGATTTATCCACTACCTTCCCTTTTTATGGATCATCTGTACAAAAGACATGAGAAATGTTTGCAGGCTGAAGGAATTTAAAGAATTCAGTGGCAAAGACTGACAGAGAGCCACTTGGTCTGTTGGAAAACCTTGGATCAAACTTTTTTTCCTGCACATGCTCAAATGAAAATAAAAGAAAATAGACATAAAAAAGAAACAAACAGAAAGAATGTCAATAGAAGGCCCAAGTGAAGGATTTTCAGGTTTTTTAAAAAAAAAAACCTAGGAGAAAGTGTTTGAGGGCTGTGGTTATGGTTGTTTTTAAATAAAACATTTCTATTTGTGTGAAGTCTAACAAAAACATGAGGAAATTATGACACAGTTTCTGACTAAATTACAATATTGTAATCTTCAGACCTCCAACAATAACATAAAAAGGGATAATAGGATCTGTGATATGAGTTTGTTTCATGATGCTGTAGGCAGGCCCATTGTAGGAGAGTCAAAAAAGTTAATATGGTAGCTTTAGTTGCATGTACCACAGAGGCATGGACTTCAATTGCATGGCCACAGCCACTATTTTCATTTTTTCACTTCCCTCCTCCCCCCTGGATGCCACTGTATTGTTCCTCCTTAACAACCAGTTGTCAGCATGTAATTTCATATTCCTTCAACCACTCTGCAGTTCTCCAGCTTTCCTTCAGAACATCTTAGATTTAATAGTGTAAGAGATAACTCTTCTGTATTAGATGTATTTATGTATTAGATTTTTATTCTGGCTTTATTTGTTTATTACAAGGCAGCAAACATATCTAATATTCTTTCCTAATTTTCCCACAACAACAACCCTGTGAAATGGGTTGGTCTCAGAGAGGGAGGGAGTGGTCCAAGTTCAACCAGCCAGCCTTAAACTTAAGGCAGGACTAGAATTTACATTCTCTAGGTTTCTATGCTAGCACCTTAACTACCAGTACTATACCAAATGGAATGTGAAGGAAATTGAACTAGGGGTTTGTGTGTCTGTGTGTAAACATGCTTTCAATTAGTCTTGATTCTTCAAGGCTTAGAGAAATGGTCTCCACCAGAAGAGCAGAAGTGAACTTTGTTAGGATTGTCTATAATACCAATTTTCCAAGCCCAATTGTGCTTTGTGTCCACTCCCTCTTATATGCCAGTGAATCAGATATACCTGCTTGACTTTATTCTAAATGTTACTTTGCTTCCCAAGACTTAGATGTTTCAATCCATTTTGCATATAGAGCATCTATTCCATATTATCTAGTCCATCAGGGTTATCTCTCTGATTCTCTACATATTATTTAAATCCATATTCATTTTATCATACTCAAGTTTTAAATTACTCTCTGAGAAATATTTTTATTAGTACACATAAAGCTAAATATTTTGAAAAATAAATAATACGTGAAATCTTTCTGCTGTTTCATTGGGAGCTAAGAAACTAAAGTTAACTTCTAATATTTACGTTTTCATATAAATGTACATTATGTTGACTCATCAATGCATCCTACAACCTTCCCAAGTATAAAATAAATTATTTGAATCTGCAATTTCATTTTTTATAACCAATGGTTATGATGACAATGTATTACTAATCTGTCTCACTAAATGTCACCATAATAAATGGTCTATAAAGCATTTAATTTCATGCAGAATCTTCCTTAAAATATCTGAGTAGAGTAAGTTATAATTTTAATATATTTTTAAAAATGTCACAATTTGTAAACCTGTCATGAAAACTCCATAAACCCATTTTCAATATGTGTAACTCAGCAAGTCCTTTGAATAATATGGTATTTTCATTAATGTACATAATTAGAAATGTAAAGTAAAGATATTAAAATCTCTATTTCTTCAGGCTAAATAATCCCCTGATGTACAATAGGGACATAACTGTTTGTATATTTCAGCAGTAAAAACAAGACAATATATTAATCTAAATACTATGTCTGTCTCTCTATGTGTGTTCTAGTGATATGCAAAACAATTCAAAATTCACATACTTTATGTTTCCAAATAAAATTTCTATGAAAAATTTCTGTGAAGGATTTTCTGAAACCACATTAAAAAATAAGGCAAAACAAACAAACAAGAAAAAGCTATTCTCCAAATAAAACTGAACTTGTAACCAAGGCGTTCAAGACAGAGCATGAATGTTAGAATTAGGAGAACATGATTAGCTATGCTCTTTGGATTTAAAGGTTACTACTCACCTTGAGCAGGTTTTTCACTTCCATTCAACTAATAATCATCTTACCACTGTCTGTTTAATATCCTCCTACCTCTCTAAACAGAAGCAAATTGAGAAAGGGAGTATTAGTGGGGAGTACAAGAAATTTCCAGCAATAGTGGGAGAGCTCCAATATATCACTCATCCAGTAGAAATTAGTAAGACTCTTTCTCTGCTTGTGAATGATGGGCCAGTGTACCCAGAGTAAAATTTCCTGATGGGGGAGAATGACAGTGGTATTCTCCATAGCTTATCAAAACTTCATTTTGCAGTTCTCTCAAGATATAAATTCTGGTGTATTTGGAGAGGTACACAATGGATACTAAATCTATAGATGTTCCTCACTGTGTTTTGAGTGCTTGGACACCTCCTTGAAGTTACCTTTGTATTTGTTTTGAAGTCTCAAGGGATTCAACCCTTTATGGCCATTTTGTGTAAAACAGGAAAAAATGAACTTATGATTTTGATGATTAGATAGAATAGATTATAGAAAGAGGAGAGTCTTGGTCAATTTATCACTATACTTATAATTACTGTAAAAAAGTTTGGAAAGTACTTCTTTGAATTTTTTAAAATTTCTTTTCTGTTTTTATTTTACTTTTTTATTTTCTTGTATTTTTATCTTTCACTTTGATTTCTTTTTCTTACCTTACCATTTTTGCATTAATTTTTATTTTACTTTTTAAAATCTTTCTTTTAAAGGAAATTTTTAATTTTCCTTTAAATCTCTCTCTCTCTCTCTCTCTCTCTCTCTCTCTCTCTCTCTCTCTCTCTCTCTCTCTCTCTCTCTCTCTCTCTCTCTCT